>NW_020172779.1:2483441-2526148 GCF_003031525.2 Neophocaena asiaeorientalis asiaeorientalis
AAAAAAAAAAAAAAAAAATTAAGAGTATTCACATAAGAATCTGGATTCCTGGCCTCTCTTGATAAACTCCTAAATGTGGCAATTCTGGGTCTTTTCTGAACCAGCAGTTGGTGAGACTTTAGCAGACACTGCCCACCCCTCCCACCTCTGTTTATCCAACACCGGGCCACTTCACTCATTTCCATTACCTGCAGAGGCTAAGCATTTGCCTCTGACAGAAGCACAGCTGGGAGAGAAGCAGGAGGAATACTGAACAGGAAGCAGACGCTCCTGGAAGGAAGCATGTCCTGCCACCATTTTAAACTCCTATGTTGATTTACTAGTTGACAATAACTTAAGAATGTTTAGAGGAAACAGCATGCAGGCAAGATTATAAGGCAGGAGCAGAGTGATATCACTTATATGTGGAATCTAAAAAAAAGGGTACAAATGAACTTATCTACAAAACAGAAATAGAGTCACAGATGTAGAAAACAAACTTACGGTTACCAGGGGGGAAAGGGAAGGGGAGGGATAAATTGGGAGATTGGGATTGACATATATACACTACTATATATAAAATAGATAACTTTAATAAGAACCTGCTGTAGAGCACAGGGAACTCAATACTCTGCAATGGCCTATATGGGAAAAGAATCTAAAGAAGAGTGGATATATGTATATGTGTAACTGATTCACTTTGCTGTACACCTGAAACTAACACAACATTGTAAATCAACTATACTCCAGTAAAATTTTTTAAAAAGGTAATATAAAAAAAAGAAGGTAGTCAAAATAAGTGGCTCCAGATACCTGCTAATGCCTCAGGACGCCCAGCTCCACCTGGGAGGTCATGTCCAGGGATTGCTTCCTATTTTTATGGAACAGAGCTATTTGTCTGTGTATGCCCTTAGCCTCCAGGGTTTATAAGCGATAAATTCTTAAATTACTTTTATAGGAGAAGCTTAGAGACTTGTAGAAATTAATTGCCTTTTGTGATAGTGTGTATATAGTGACAAAAGAAAGAAATGCTTGGATGGATGTAGCTACATACTTCCTGATACTTTCTAGGTACCAGCCTGGCTGGATGCCTGTTGCATTCATAGAGTATTACATTTGATCCTCACAAACCCCATGAGGTAGGTCTTGCTACCCAACCTTATGGATGAGGAAACTGAGGTTCAGAGAAGGGAAGAGGTTTGCCCAAGGCACAGTAGTGGTAAGTGACAGAGCTGGGCTTTAAATCCAACTGTACCTGATTGTGAAGTTAGCAATTTTTCTACCCGGGGGTGTCATGTGATATTTTCTCATGTTTTACATGGTTTCAAGAGACATGTTATGACAGGAGACATATATAATGGTACTTATTGGATTGTATTATACTAACCAGTAGGTCATGCCACCTTAGAAATTTAACAGCATTTTTCTAAACAGTGTGAATGTTTACCTGCCTTTGGGTTAGGACTATCACAGGTGACCCCTTCTGACTTCTAAAAAATTGTGATTATTTTTCAATTATTTAGCACTATATAGTTTAATTTTTTTGGAGAAAGATCCTTAAAAGAATGTATATTAAAGCCTGCAATTTCTTTAGAAGAAAGAGGGAAAATTTTGCCAATTAACTATAGCAATCATTCATTCATTTCACTTCATTCATTTTTAGTTTTATTTTCCCCTAGCTTTATTGAGATAATATTGACATATAACATTGTATAATTTAAAGTGCACAGCACGTTGATTTGATACACTTATCTATTACACAATTATTACCACCATAGTGTTAGCTAACACCTCCATCTCTTCACATAATTACCATTTCTTTTTTGTGGGGAGAACATTTAATATCTACACTCTCAGCAACTTTCAAGAATATAATAAAATATTATTAACAATAATCACCATAGTATACATTAGATTCCCAGATTCATCTAATAACTGAAAGTTTGTACTCTGACCAACATCTCCCCTTTTCCCCCACCTCTCAGCCCCTGGTCCTACCAGCCTACTCTCTGCTTCTGTGAGTTCAGTTCTTTTAGATTCCACGGGTAAGTGATATCATACAGTATTTGTCTTTCTCTGACTTATTTCACTTAGTATAATGCCCTCAAGGTCCATCCATGTTATGGCAAACAGCAGGATTTCCTCCTTCTCATGACTGAATAATATTCCACTGTGTGTGTTGTGTATTTACCACATTTTCTTTACCCATTTATTGACAAACACTTAAGTTGTTTTCATATCTTGGCGTATTCTTTGATGATAGCCATTCTAGCTGTTGTGAGGTGATATCTCATCGTGGTTTTGATTTACATTTCCCTGATAGTTACAGATGCTGAATACCTTTTTATGTACCTTTAGCCATTTGTATGTCTTTTTTGAAACAAATGTCTATTCAGTTCCTCTGTCCTTTTTAAAAAAAAATTTCTTTTTGCCCTTGAGTTGTATCAGTGCTTTGTATAATTTGAGTATTAACCTCTTATCAAATAGATGATTTACAAATATTTTCTCCCATTCTGTAGGTTGCCTTTTCATTTTTTTGATGGTTTCCTTTGTGCAGAAGGTTTTTTCTTTGATGTAGTCTCACTTATTTTTGCTTTTGGTGTCAAATCCAAAAAATCATTTCCAAGACCAATGTCGAGGAGTTTATACTCTATGTTTTCTTCTAGGAGTTTCACAGTTTGAAGTCTTACATTCAAGTCTTTAATCCATTTTGAGTTAATTTTTGTGTATGGTATAAGATAGGGGTCCATTTTCATTCTTTTGCAGGTGCTACCCAGTTATCCCAGTGCCATTTATTGAGACTATCCTTTCCCTATTGAGTATTCTTGGTGCCTTTGTTGTAAATCAAATGACTGTATATGAGTGGGTTTATCTCTGATCTCCCTGTTCTAGTTCATTGATCTGTGTGTCTATTTTCATGCCAACCCTGTGCTGTTTTAATTACTAGAGCTCTGTAATATAGTTTGAAATCAGGAAGTGTGATGCCTCCAGCTTTGCTCTTTCTCAAAACTGCTTTGGCTATTCAGGGTCTTTTGTCATTCCATACAAATTTTAGGATTGTTTTATTTCTGTTGGAATTTTGATAAGGATTACATTGAATCTGTATTTTGCATTGGGTAGTATGGATATTTAACAATATTCTTCTAATTCATATGCTCAGAGTATCTTTCCATTTTTCATGTCTTCTTCAATTTCTTTCATCAATATTGTATAGTTTTCAATGTATAGGTCTTTCACCTCCTTGGTAAAATTTATTCCTAGGTATTTTATTCTTTTTGATGCAATTGTAAATCAGATAGTTTTCTTAATTTCTCATTCCAGTAGTTCATTGTTAGTGTGTTGAAACACAGCTGATTTTGTATCCTGCAACTTTACTAAATTTGTTTATTCTAACAATTTTTTGGGGGGAGAATCTGTAGGGTTTTCTATATATAATATCATGTCACCTGTAAATAGATAAAACTTTACTTCTTATTTTCTGATTTGGATGCCTTTTCTTTCTTTTTCTTGCCTAAATGCCCTGGGTAGGACTTCTAGTACTATTTTTAATAAAAGTTTAAAGAGGGCTTCCCTGGTGCCACAGTGGTTAAGAATCCGCCTGCCAGTGTGGGGGACATGGGTTCAAGCCCTGGTCTGGGAAGATCCCACATGCTGCAGAGCAACTAAGCCCATGTGCCACAACTACTGAGCCTGTGCACTGCAACTACTGAAGCCCGCATGCCTAGAGCCCGTGCTCTGCAACAGGAGAAGCCACCGCAATGAGAAACCCGTACAGTGAAGAGTAGCCCCCATTAGCCACAACTAGAGAAAGCCCATGCACAGCAACGAAGACCCAATGCAGCCAAAAATAAAATAAAAATAAATTTTTTTTAAAAAAGAGGGCTTCTCTGGTGGTGCAGCAGTTAAGAATCTGCCTGCCAATGCAGGGGGCATGGGTTCGAGACCTGGTCTGGGAAGATCCCACATGCTGCAGAGCAACTAAGCCCATGTGCCACAACTACTGAGCCTGCGCTCTAGAGCCCATGAGCCACAACTACTGAAGCCCACATGCCACAACTACTGAAGCCCATGTGCCACAACTACTGAGCCTGCGCTCTAGAGCCCATGAGCCACAACTACTGAAGCCCACATGCCACAACTACTGAAGCCCATGTGCCTAGAGCCCGTGTTCTGCAACAAGAGAAGCCACTGCAATGAGAAGCCTGGCCATTGCAACGAAGAGTAGCCCCTGCTCACTGCGACGAGAGAAAGCCCGCGCACGGTAATGAAGACCCAATGCAGGAAGGAAGGAGGGAGGGAGGGAGGAAGGAAGGAAGGAAAAAGGAGGGAAGGAAAGAAGGAAAAAGGAAGGAAGGGAAGTAAGTAAAGGAAGGAAGGAAGTAAAGTAAGTTAAGTAAGTAAGTAATTAAAGTAAGGGCATTCTTGTCTTGTTCCTGATCTTAGAGAAAAAGTTTTCAGCCTTTCACCATTTAGTGTGATGTTAGCTGTGGGCTTGTCATATATGGCCTTTATTATGTTGAGGTACATTGCCTCTATACCCATTTTGTTGAGAGTTTTTATAGTGAAAGATGTTGAATTTTGTCAAATGCATTCTCTGCATCTATTGATTTTTATCCTTTTGTTAATGAAGTGTATCACATTAATTGATTTGCAGATGTGGATCCATCCTTACGTCCCTGGAATAAATCTCACTTGATTATGGTATATGATCCTTTTAATATGCTGTTATAATCAGTTTGCTAATATTTTGTTGAGGATTTTTGTGTTTATGTTCCTCAGGGTTATTGGTCTATAGTTTTCTTATAGTATCCTTGTCTGTTTTTGGTATCAGGGTAATGCTGGCCTGGTAAGATGAATTTGCACGTGTTCCTTCCTCTTCTGTTTTTTGGAAAGGTTGAGAAAGATTGGTTTTAATTCCTCTTCAAATGTTTGGTGGAATTCACCAGTGAATCTGTTTGCTCCTGGGCTTTTTTTGTTATTGGATGGTTTTTGATTACTGACTCAATCTCACCACTCATGATTTTTCTGTTCAGATTTTCTATTTATTCATAATTCAGTCTTGGTAGGTTGTAGAAATTTATCCACTATTCTAAGTTGGCATGTATTTATTATTCATAATATTCTCTTATAATACTTTGTATTTCTGTGTTATCAATTGTAATAGCTCCCCTTTCATTTCTAATAAGTTCTTTATTAGTTAGCCTACCTAAAGGTTTGTCTATTTTATTTATCTTTTCAAAAAAACAGCTCTTAGTTTCATTGATTTTTTTTCTAATGTCTTTTTTAGTTTCTATTTCATTGATTTCCACTTGAATTTGTTATTTCCTTCCTTCTACTAAACTTAGATTTAGTTTTTTCTTTTTTATAGTTCCTTAACGTGTAAAGTTAGGTTGGCTATTTGAGATCTTTCTTTTTTCTTTTTTTTTTAAATTAATTAATTTATTTGTTTTTAGTTTTGGCTGTGTTGGGTCTTTGTTGCTGTGTGCAGGCTTTCTCTAGTTGCAGCGAGTGAGGGCTACTCTTTGTTGCAGTGTGCAGGCTTTGCATTGTCATGGCTTCTCTTGGTGAAGAGCATGGGCTCTAGGCATGTGGGCTTCAGTAGTTGTGGCGCACAGGCTTAGTTGCTCCGCAGCATGTGGGATCTTCCTGGGCCAGGGATCGAACCCGTGTCCCCTGCATTGGCAGGCAGATTCTTAACCACTGCGCCACCAGGGAAGCCGTTTCTTTTTTCTTTATGTAAGTGTTTACTGCTGTAAAATTCCCTCTTATAACTGCTTCTGCTGCATCCTGTAAGTTTTGGTATGTTGTATTTCCAATTTTTATTTGCCCCAAGATATTTTTGATTTCTCTTTCAATTTCTTTTTCAACCCATTGATTGCTTAGGAGCATTTTGCTTTATCTCCGTGTATTTGTGCATATTGTAGTTTTCCTCTTGTAATGGATTTCTAGTTTCATGCCACTGTGGTCAGAAAAGATGATTGATACGATTTCAGTCTTCTTAAATTTATTGACTTGTTTAATGGCCTAATACATAGCTATCCTTGAAGAATGTTCCATGTGTATTTGAGAAGAATGTGTATTCTGCTTTTGGATGGAATGTTCTGTAAATGTCTAAGTCCATCTGGTCTAATGTATAGCTTAAGTCCAATGTTTCATTTTTGAATTTTGGTCTAGATGATCTATCCAATGTTGAATGTGGGGTACTAAAGCTCCCTACTATTACTGTCTCTTTCTCCCTTCAGAGATGTTTATATTTGCTATTTAGCAATATATATATTTGGGTGCTTTGATGTTGGGTATATGTGTATTTATGATTGCTATATCTTCTTGATGAATCGAGCCCCTTTATCCTTACATATTGACCTTCTTCGTCTCTTATTAATGTTTTTGGCTTAAAGTCTATTGTGTTTGATACAAGTATAGCTACCTCCACTTTTTGTTTCCACTGGCAAGGAATATATTTTTCCATCCCTTCACTCTGAGCCTATGTGTGTCCTTAAACCTGAAGTGAGTCTCTTGTAGGCGGCATATAGTGGGGTCTTGATTTTAATCCATCCAGCCATTCTGGGTCTTTACATTGGTGAATTCAACCCACACATATTTAGAGTTATTACTGATACATAAGGACTTAACTAATGCAATCTCATTAATAGTTCTCTGTTTGTTTTATATTTCCATTGTTTATTTTTAACCTCTGTTTCTGGCTACCTTTATAGAGTGGTGATTTTTGATGATAGTATATTCTGTTTCCCCTTTCTTTATCTTTTGTGCTTTTACTGTAGGTTTTTGCCTTGTGGTTATTATGATGCTTACATAAGATATCTGATAGATAAAACAGTCTATTTTAAGCTGATAGCAACTTCAGTTCTCTACAAGACCTTCCCCCTTTTACTTTCCCTCTTTTAAGATTTTGATGCATTATTTACTTTTTATATTGTGTATTCATTAACAAATTATAGTAGCTATAATTATTTTTAATACTCTTTTCTTTTGATGTTTATACTGTAGTTAAGTGGTTAACACACCATCCTACTACAGAATTAGTTTTTTAAGTTTGACTGAATATTTACTTTTACCCGTATGCATGCTGTACACTTTTGTATGCTTTCATGTTACTAATTGGCATCTTTAAATTTCAGCTTGAACAAACCCCTTTTAGCATGTCTTGCACAGCAGGTCTAGTGGTGATGAACTCCTTCAGATTTTGTTTTTCTGCTCTAGGAAAATCTTTATGTCTCCTTCGTATCTATATCTGAAGGATAACTTTGCTGGATGGAATATTTTGGGTGGCAATTTTTTTCTTTCAACCCTTTGAATATATCATTGCTTCTCTCCTGACCTACAGTTTTAGCTGAGAAATCTGCTGAGAGTAGGCCTAATGGGACTTTCTTTATAGGTTACTATCTTTTTTTCCTTGGCTGTTAGGATTATCTCTTTATTTTTGATTTTTGACAGGTTCATTGTAATGTGTCTTGGATAAGGTTTTATTTGCACTGAGATAATAGCGTTATATTAGCTTTGTGAACTTGGATGTATAATTCTTTCCCCAGGTTTGGAAAGTTCTCAGCTATTATTTCTTTATTTTAAATTGAAGTATAATTGACATATATCATTGTATTTGTTTCAGGTGTACAACATAATGATTTGATATTTTTATATATTGCAAAATGATCACCACAAGTTAACATCTGTCACCATATGCAGTTACAAATTTTTTTCTTGTGATGAGAACTTTTAAGATATACTCTCTTAGCAACTTTCAATTATGCGATACAGTATTATCAGCTACAGTCACCGTGCTGTACGTTACATCCCCATGACTTATTTATTTTATAACTCAAAGTTTGTACATTTTGACCTCCTTCACCCATTTTACCAACCCCTCCCCTCCACCTACCTCTGGCAACCACTAATCTGTTCCCTATATCTGAATTTGAGGGTTTTTGTTTGCTTATCTGTTTAGATTCCACATATAAGTGATGTCACATGGTATTTGATTTTCTCTGACTTATTTCATTTAGCATAATGTCCTCAAGTTCCATCCGTGTTTTTGCAAATGGAGAAATTTCATGTCATTTCTTTTTTTATGGCAGAATAATATTCCACTGTGTGTGTTTGTGTATAAAATATACATATACACACCATATCTTCTTTATCTATTCATCCATCATAGACACTTATGTTTCCATATGTTGGCTATTGTAAATAATGCTGCAGTGAATTTGGAAATGTGTATCTTCTTGAGTTAATGTTTTCGATTTCTTCACATAAATAAATACCCAGAGGCAGACTTGCTGGATCATATGGAAACTCTGTTTTTAATTTTCTTAGGAACCTCCATACTGTTTTTCATATTGGCTGCACCAATTCACATTCTCACTAACAGTGTACAAAGTATTCCCTTTTCTCCACATCTTCACCAACACTTGTTATTTCTTGTCTTTTTGATAATAGCCATTCTGACAGGTGTGAGGTGGTACCTCATTGTGGTTTTGATTTTCATTCCCCTGATCATTAGTGATGATGAGCATATTTTCATGTACCTGTTGGCCATCTGTATTTCTTTTTTGGAAAAATGTCTATTCAGACACTCTGCCCATTTTTAAATTAGACTGTTTTGATATTGAATTGTATGATTTCTTCATGTTTCAGATATTAATCCCTTATCAGATATATATTTTGCAAATATTTTCTCCCATTCTTTTTGTTTTCATTTTGTTGATGGTTTCCTTTGCTGTGCAGAAGCCTTTTGATTTGATTTAGTCCTCCTTGTTAGTATTGCTTGTTGTCTTTGCTTTTAAGGTCAGCTCTAAAAAATCTTAGCCAAGACTGATGTCAAGGTGCTTATCACCTATGTTTTCTTCCAGGAGTTTTATGGTTTCAGGTCTTACACTCAAACTTTAATTGATTTATAGTTAATTATCATGTAATTTCCAGCTTCATTCTCTTGCATGTGGTTGTTTAGTTTTCCCAATACCATTTTTGAAGACACTGTCCTTTCCCAATTGTATATTCTTGGCTCCTTTGTCATAAGTTAATTGGCCATATAGGCATGGGTTTAATTTTGGGCTCTCTATCCTGTTCCATTGATCTATGTGTCTGTTGTTATGACAATACCATACTGCTTTGATTACTATAGCTTTGTAATATAGTTTGAAATCACAGCGTGTGATGCCTCCAGCTTTATTCTTTGTCAAGATTGCTTTGGCTTTTCAGGGTTTTTGTGGTTCCATGCAAATTTTAGGATTGCTTATTCTATTTCTGTTAAAAAATAAAAAAAGGCAGCAGAATTTTGATAGGGATTGCATTGAATCTGTAGATTGCTTTGGGTAGTATGGACATTTTAACAGTATTAATTATTCCAATCCATGAGCATGAAATATCTTTCCATTTATTTATACAAGCAGGGTATTAAAGTCCCTACCTTTATTGTTTTGCTGTCTATTTCTCCTTTTAGTTCAATTAATTTGTCTTATATATTTAGGTACTCCTATCTTGGGTGCATAAATATTTACAAATGTTTTGTCGTCTTGTTGGATTGACCTCTGTCATTATGTAATGTCCTTTTTGTCTCTTAATGAAGTGTTTATTTTAAAGTCTATTTTGTCTGATATAAGTATAGCTATCTCAGCTTTCTTCTGGTTTCCATTTGCATGGAATATCTTTTCCCATCCCTTTTAGTCTGTGTGTGTCCTTATATCTGGAGTCTCCTATAGGCACTGTAGAGATAGGGTGGCTGAATGGATTAAAAAAAAAGAGAGAGAGAGACCTATTTCTTTTTACTGGAGAATTTAGTCCATTTACATTTGAAGAAATTATTGATATGTGTGTGTTTATTGTGTGGTAATTGTTTTCTGTTTTGTAGTTCCTCTGTTCCTTTCTTTTTCTCTTGTTCTCTTCCTTTGTGGTTTGACTTTAATAGTATCCTTCAATTCCTTTCTCTTTATCTTTTTTGTATATGCTATAGACTTTTGCTTTGTGGTTACCATGAGTCTTACATATAACACCTTATATCTATAGCAGTCTATTTTAATTTGATAACAAGTTTGAGTGCATTCTAAAGCTCTACATTTTTATTGTCTCCCCCACCTCCAAATTTTGTATTTTTGATGTCACATTTTACATCTTTTTATCTTTTGTATCCCTTAATTATTGTAGTTATAATTGTTTTTTACTAAAACTTTTGTCTTTTAACCTTCACTACTAGGTTAGGAAATTTTTCAGCCATTACTTCTCCAAATACATTTTCTGTCACTTTTTCTTTCTCTTCCCTACTGAGACCTCTATAATACAAACGTTGGTCTGCTTGATGTTGTCCCATAAGTCCCTTAAACTACCTTCATTTTTTTTTCTTTTTTTTTTCCTGCTCTGTTAATGTACTATAGTCTAGTACATTTTTTCCAGTTCAGTTATTGTATTCTTCATTAATATGACTTATGTTTGGTACCTTTCTTTTTTTTTTTTTTTTTTTTTTTTTTTTTATGAACTCGCATCCCCTGCATCGGCAGCATTAGCAGGCAGACTCTCAACCACTGCGCCACCAGGGAAGCCCTTTGGTACTTTCTTATACAGCATTTTGTTTTTTTTTTGAAGTTCTCACTGGGTTCATCTGTTCTTCTCCTGAGTTCAGTGAGCACCTTTATGACCATTACTTTAAACTCTTTATCAGATAAATCACTTATTTTGTCTCTGAGATTTTATCTTGTTCTTTCATTTGGAACATAGTTCTCTTTTTCTTCATTTTCCTTGACTTTCTGTGTTGGTTTCTGTGCATTAGGTAAAAGAGTCACTTCTCCTAGTCTTGAAGGAGTGGCCTCATGTAGGACAGGAACCTTATTATTTAACCCTGTCTAGCTCTTTGTTGTCTTTCAAACTTTTGTGATTGTCCAAGAAGATTTATTTTTAGTGGCTCCCAGTAGTTGAAAGTGTGCCAAGACCTGTAAGTGTCCCAAAGAGGAGAATCTCAGTCGGCATCCGGATTTAGGCTGACTGGAAGCCAGAAACTCAGGCAGCAGCTTTTAAAGTATTCAAATGTATACAGTCCAGTGGGACCAGGTTAGGGAAGTTTTCAGCCATGACTTCTTTGAACAAGCTTTCTGCCTCTCTCTTTTTTTTGGGACCTCTATAATATGTATATCGATCCTCTTAATGATTTCCCATAAGTCCCTCACACTATTGTCTCTCTTTCTCTTTCTGTTCCCCAGCCCGGATGAATTCTACTCCCTGGATTTGAGTTAGCTGATTCTTCCTTCTGCTTGACTAGTCTGCTGTTGAACCCCTCTATTGAATTTTTCAGTACAGTTATTGTATTCGTACACTCTGTGATTTCTATTTGGTACTTGAAAATATTTTTTCTCTTTATGGAAATTCTCACTTTGTTCATGCAGTGTTTTCCTGACTTCAGTGAACATCTATATATTATTTTGAAATGTCTGTTGGGTAATCACTTATATCTGTTTCATTAAGATCTGTTTCTGGATATTTGTCTTGTACTTCTGTTTGTAACATATTTCTCTGTTTCTTCATTTTCTTTGACTGTGTTGGTGTCTGTGCTTAGACAAAACAGTCACCTCTCCCAGTCTTGACAAAGTGGTCTTGTGTAAGAGATGAGCCTCAGCAATAAGCCTAGCCCTTGCTCCTAGTTGTTTCTCAAGCCTTTGTGATTGTCCAAGCTGCTTTCTTTGTTCTTACTGGCTCTCAGTAGTTGAGGGTGTACCCAGATTTGACAATGTCCCAAAGGGAAGGACTGCAATCAGCACATAGATACAGGCTGGTTGGAAGCTGGACCTTTCGGCAGCAGCTGGTTAAAGTATTTAGACCTTCCAGGTGGGTGTTTTGCCTGCTCCCTCTGATTTGGGCCTGGGTCTATGGCAGTGGTGTGTGTGTGTGTGCGCGTGCTCCTGAGTCTAAGATAAGAACTCCTTTGTTGTTTGCTACAGTTCTACGGGACTTGTGAATGTCAACTTGTGAACCCTGTTGGCTGTCAAGAGTCAGGTGATCCAAGGGTCTTTCCCTCAGGCAGCAGCCGTAAAAGCTGGGGCATAAGACACTTGTAAAAGCTCCTTTCAGGGATATACTGGTGACTTGAAGCAAGCTAGAGGGAGAGGCGTCTGCTGGTTTCCCTAGTCTGAGGAGGATTGCAGTCAGCCCCTGTAAGTGTGCTCAATTAGAAACCTGACCCTTAGGAATCTTTTTTTTTTTTTTTTTTCTGCGGTACGCGGGCCTCTCACTGTTGTGGCCTCTCCCGTTGCGGAGCACAGGCTCCGGACGCGCAGGCTCAGCAGCCATGGCTCACGGGCCCAGCCGCTCCGTGGCATGTGGGATTTTCCCGGACCGGGGCACGAACCCGTGTCCCCTGCATCAGCAGGCGGACTCTCAACCACTGCGCCACCAGGAAAGCCCAGGAATCAGCTTTTAAAGTACACACATAAGAGCCTTTCTTTGCTCCCTTTGCATTGAACCCTGGGAGGATAGCTGTGGCAAGTGCTCACACACCTGTTAAAAACGTTTGCTACTCTTGTGGGTCTCCCGGATGCAAGCCCCATTGGCTTTTAGAATTAGGTATTTTGGGGGCCTGTCCCTTGGGTGGGGTCTTAAGAGTTGTGGTGGTGAATGTGGGGTCCACGTCCTCCACTCTTCAGGGAGAAGTTGGAATTGGAGTTCTCTCCTGATTATATATTGCTGTGCTGGGGGTGAGGTTTATGTCAAGCATGTCTCAGCCTTTCCTACCCACTTTGACGCGGGTATGTTCTGGTTTTACCCAACATATAGGAGTCGCTTGGGGTTTCTGAATTTCTTTCAAAGGAAACTGCTCCATGTGCACCTGTACATTTGGTATGTCCATGGGAGGAGGGGAGTTCAGGAGCCTCCTATGTCATCATCTTTGCAGCCAGGATTGCTCATGTCATAGGGCACTGAAGGCAGAAGGAAGGTAATGTGCTGAAAGGGAGGGAATGTTCAGAGAGAGACCATCTCCTAGGTTCCTTCTGGCATCTTACTCAGATTCCCTAGTGTTTACAAAGACCTTTAGTCTCTTCATAATCCTTTCTATTTTGCATCCCACTCTATCAGATTCATATCTTGAAAACGCCATTTTCTAATATGAATCCCTTGCTTTAAACATTTTTACAACAGCCACAGTTTACTGAGTGCCCACTTTTAGGGACCCTTCGCCAACACTCTGCAAGTTCTGTACCAACCACCCAGATTGATGGTTGAGGAAATGGAGTCTCAAGGCAACCCTGGGCTATTTAACTGTAAATACCAGTTTACTTTTCACTTGACGGATTTTTCTCAAATTCTGCGACTGGTGGCAGCATGTCAGGCATTACTCCAAACCACACAGTAAATACGATATGCCTTGCAGGCACACTAATGTTGACTCACAGATTGTTGTGGGAGATCTATTACTTTATTTCCTTCCATCCATTCAGTTATTTTGTATTCAGTGGGCATTAGCAATCCAGAAAAACATTCTGCAGGAAATAGGACCCAGACATCCAGTATTTTTTAAAGCTCCTCAGGTGACCACAAAGGGCAGCAAGGTTGAGAACCTCTGCTTGTATACATCTGGCCCAGATAGAGAATAAAGCTTCTTGGGCTTTAGGCTCCATAATCAAATTAAGATTTTGAAGCTGAGTTTCTACACCCCTGGCCCATTGCTCTACTGCACCCCCCCCTTTTAAAAATTAATATTTTTGGCTGTGTTGGGTCTTTGTTGCTGCATGCGGGCTTTCTCTAGTTGCGGCGAGCGGGGGCGACTCTTCGTTGTGGTGCGTGTGCTTCTCATTGCAGTGGCTCTTGTTCCGGAGCATGGGCTCTAGGCACACGAGCTCAGTAGTTGTGGCACGCGGGCTCTAGAGCACAGGTTCAGCAGTTGTGGCGCACAGGCTTAGGAGCTCCGTGGCACGTGGGATCTTCCCGGAGCAGGGCTTGAACCTGTGTCCCCTGCATCGGCAGGTGAACCACTGTGCCACCAGGAAAGCCCTACTGCACCCTTTTTGTTAGCTCTAAGTTGAGGAAGGAAGTCAAGGGGCAGGATTCCACTCTCACATCTCTACCTAGGCTTTTTAGTCCCAAGTTGAATACTCATGGTTCTGCTATACCTGATAATAAAACCATTACCACACTGAATTATCTTTCAAATCTTAGCAAAAGCTTTTTCTCGTTGGACTATCTGCAGGTACTTTGGCATGCTGTATTCTAGGCTCCCATGACTTACGTATTAGGCTGCAATTCTTTACTAGGCTGTCTTTACCACAGGTGGTGAGCCTCAAATTAAAGCATCTTCGGGTTTGAGGCTAATTGGTGTTTAGTAAACATTGGTTTTTCTATTATAAACAGTATTAAACTATTTATGCGGAAGATACAGCACGGCTTACTTAAACCATAAAGTCTTGAATGTCTTAAAGCTCACAGCTGGTGGCAGGACAAGTCAGATGCTTGAATGCAAAGGTGGATACATTCCAAGTTACCGACCGAAAGCCCTGGCTAAAGTAGGCTTCTCAGATGGACCCAGAAAGTCTCCAGGACATTGCCCATGGGCTACACTTGTTTAGGGCGCCAAGAACCCATAGGCATGTCATAATTTGTTATGTACTTAGCAGTTACAGGGCTGTATCTATGCCCCAAAGATTCCTCAGCACCAGCCATTGTAAAGATTTATTTTTTACTCCAAGACCTCTTGAAAAGTTCACTTACTATTTGTATGGATAATTATTCAAGATAGGGCAAAATAGATGAAGCAATGTTTTCTTGGGGAGTACCACCAACTGAATACCAATACCTCAAAATTTACAGCTTATAACACAACTTTTATTAGAAAAGTTATACATAACATAGCATCAACTATTTTCAAGAACAATATTAAACCTGATAAGCAACAAAAACCAGACTAACAAAATGTGTAACAAGAAACTAATGATCTTTCTATAATCAAACATTCAATTATCTACAATGTCTTTATACAAAGGGAGAAAAAACCATGGTTTACAGGCACATCATATTGAAAATAAAGCGGCAACAGCAATTTTATACAATTACCATTCTCAAGAAACTGAATCATCAAAACAGTAATTACGAGTTCACAAATTTCAAACATCTCACATAATTTAAAATTATTGGGTATACACTGAAGTCTGAGTGATTTTTGTTTTCCACAAAAGTGCCAACACTTAAAAGCTAGAACTTTTCAGTGTGTAATTTTGCCCTAAAATGTTAAGACATGTATTGATAATCGTAACAGTCACATAATTCCTGGTGCTATCTGATCTGTTAATATTAAAGCCTTTATTTGGATGTGTTTTTCTTCACTTAAATTATAGGAAACCAGATACTGGATTTCTGTTGCAAAGCTATTAGGAGTGTGCAAGCACTGGCAAAAATGATCAGTACTAAAACATAATAAATATCAGAGAAGCCATTAGTTTTTACAGCACTGTCTGCTTAAAGGTTAAGTCAACCAGTTGTACGATTTCCCATCAGTCTGTCCTTTCAGTTGGCATAGCAATTTCTATTTTCATGATCTGAATACTCAAATATATCCAAACATCTTTTTAAAACTTTGATTTATAGCTCCTGGAAAGTTATAAATGCTTTTTATATTCATTCTACTCTAAAAAGTCTATTTCTGCTCATTTTAGAGCCTCACTAAAACAATAGATTTCAGGATAGTAAGATTCATTAAAAAGTTTCAAATGGAATGATTTACAAAAAATAGGGCACTTTAAACCAAGTCCTATTTTTTTGTAGCTGAAAGGGATTAGTTACAGTACAATTTCACACAACCCCATGATCAAGTGTGGAATTATACTTTAAAACTTAAGAGGACAATCTCTGCTTTGGGCACCATCCCTAAAGCACAATGGTTAACGAAGAAGACTGCCCGGTGCCGGTGGGAAAAGACGATTCACACTATAGATTAACTTGTCAGGCATTTTCTCCTGAAAAGTTCTCCTTTCCCTGACTTTCCACTGCTACTCAACAGTATTATATGCGCCAATATTGCACAAATCTGTTCTGGACTGTTAAAATAAACTTGGGGTACTTGTTTTCTCCATCAGAACACAAACACCATACAAGCAGTTTCCCTTAAAGATGAAATTGATAAATTTAAAATACCAGAAGACATGAAGAAAGAGGCAGGGACTTTGTACACACAAAAATCTAAATTTTCTTGAAGGGTTCTGTGTGCCCTACACATGGGGGCAATTTGTACACACTAGTGAAATGAACACTAGCTATAATGCGTCTAGCTGCTCAAATAATGTGGAACCTTGGTCCAGGTGTTGCAATGATATCACTGTACGGTTCTTCCTGTGTCAGCTCAATAGCTTGCTGCTTTTTAAGAACCAGGAAGCTGTAGAACTTTGCTGCAGCTTGCTTTCTGTTCGTGTTTCGACACAACTCAAGCAAGCTGATAGACTCAGCTCCAGTTTTAGCGAGAGCTCGCTGAAATAAAAGGAAGAATTAAATGAAAATAATCTACACAATGAAGTAGTAATTTTAGAAGGATACTACTTTCGGATACTGAAAAAAGTGTATTGTATATTCTGTTGGGGGCTAGGAGTAGATTTTTGAACAGTACCAGGGTGTTTCTCACATTAAAAAAGGCAAGGGGACAAAGTTAACATTTGTTGGGGCAACCTAATATAGATGATTCATTTTTTCTAACTAATAAAATCTAATCAGTTCATCTATCAATTTCATCTAATTGATAACAGTAAAATCTAGCACTTACAGTTCTGAAAACTGTCAACTATCCTTTGAATTTATTTTAGGAGACCTGAGCACCTTGCCTGGTATTTCACAGACACTCAAGATACCTCCTCTGTATCTGACACATTAAGGCCCAAGGATAAATGACACTGTACAATGATTTGACAAATTTAGTGATTCAACCCATTAAATTTGCTCAACCAAAAGTAAGAAAATGTACACACACAAAGGAGCTCTGCTTTGCAGGGTAACCACGGGAAAGTGTTCACCTGGATGCTTTCCAGGCTTATTCTTAGCCCAACAGCGTATGTATTAAAAATAGTTTATAAATTTGCTCAACCAAAAGTAAAATGTACACAGGAGCTCTGCTTTGCAGGGTAACGACGGGAAAGTGTTCACCTGGATGCTTTCCAGGCTTACTCTTAGCCCAACAGCTTATGTATTAAAATAGTTTAAGGTGTGTGGTGTGGTTTTGCAAAAAGTTTCACAAAAGGTTTTCTGGTTATAGCATGTAATTTTTTTTTTTTTTTTTTTTTAAGGAAACACTGCCAAAAGCCTTTGATGAAATTTTTTCTCTAAGACTTTACCTGAAGACCATGAAGCATCTGCTGAGTCCTCTTGTTCCATCTTCTTTCCTCTTGATCCTGATCACCCCCTGAGGCATCTTCATCCTGAGTGAAAATGACCCCCACACAAAAACTGACAAAACTGCTACAAAATGAAGCATTTCCGTATCTCCTGAAAGCTCTAAATCGTGTGCATTTTGACTAATGGAAAAATCACTTAGCATCTAGTTCAACATCCTTCTTAAATTACAAAAGGAAATCCTCTGTACCTGCAAGCAGTTAGCTGAATATATGACTCTGTACTGGTCTATAAGTGTGTGATCTACACGGTCTGGTCCATGGACTATCGCTGGTTGGCGAGCTATGCATTTCCGGCCCTTGCTAAGGTAAGAAACTTAAGCAAGGAAATAAACCGACTATGTCACTAAGCATACTGTTTATTTTAACTGAATGTATATTTATGTATTTTTTTTTGTAGCATAATTTTCTTTCTGGACGATGGTATTCCAGAAAATTCCTAATCTCACTATGGACCACTACCAAAGAGCCTGCAGACTAGCAAAGATGAGTAAGTAATACTGTTCCATACAGTGTTTTAAAAGCAATGGGCTATAATTTATAATATATATTTAACTGGAGTGGCGTGGCTGCCAGTCACCTCCCACCTACAAGACTGTCTTAAGTTGGCATGGGGCAACAGCTGAGATGCTTCCAGGCTATGCTGCAACTATCACTACATCCAAAGAACCAGGAGTTAATAACAGCTTAACATATATTACATATATTAGAAAGTATAATTTTAAATGCTGATTGAACACTAAGGCTGAGATACTCTAGCACACAGGCTGGAAGAGCTTTGGGGCTACATTCTGACTTTAAAACAGTGTAAGGCTTGTGTTAAGCACTAAATGGTTATGAAGTCTATGCTGGCATAAATTATAAACACGACCAGAGGGTAATGAAAATTAGAGGAATACACATTCTAAAATACAACCTTAAAGATCCAGGAAAAGAGGGAAAGAAAAAACTTGAACAGCCAAAGCATGCCCCAGGACAAACCACTCCAGTCTAATGAAAAAGCAAAATCCACACAAATAGATTAGAGGCAGATGCTAATAGCTGACCACACAATAACAAAAGCAGCTTACAAACAATTCAGAAGTCAAGAAATCAGTGAAAGGGCAAGTCCCATGTCCTTGAAAAGCCCCCAAGGGACCAAATGAGAGAGAACACAGCACAGCATCTGAAGTTCTTAATGATGGTCTAGATCACTAAGTTCTGCTTATATTCAAAAAATTTTCATCACTCTGATGCTCCACCACAATGAACTCAGCTCCAAGGTGAAAAATAGTAAGAGCTGGTTGAAGATTTTCGCTAAACCTAGAATGGGAATTGATTCATCAGATCTTTTTTTTACAACGTTTCCTTACCTCCTCCTCTTCATCATCTTCTTTCTCCTTCTCTTTCTCCTTTTCTTTTTCTGGTAAAAGTTCTAACTCTGGAATTAATTGACAAATATTTGGAGGCTCTTCTGGGGGCAGCTCTACAGGAGGTATTTCCATCTGCTCTACCTGCTGAGGCTTAAAGCAATAAAGATAAGGCAATTTCAGATGCACATTTTCAGGGTAGCTTCTCTTAACTATGCAAACATGCATGTAGTTGCTGCAGTTTTCAAAATGGAAAGAAATACTTTATCTTCACACTTCCTCATAATCAAAACCTGATTACACATCTTGTTCTTTTACTGTAAAGCCACAACATTAAAGTACTTTACAAAGGAAATTAATCCATTCATTATCTTAGAACAAAAGTGTTTTGTTTAATTCTATGTTAGGAATTTGCAAACAAGAAAAAACCCTCAACACTTTCTGTATTAGCATTTTAGGACTAAACAGAACCCACTGACTCCAGGGCAACGCAAAAAGGCTCGATCGTTAATTAGCCTGGTACTGTCGACCATTGCTGTATAAGGGCTACTGCAACTCAGCCTGAGCTCGAAATAAGAGCCTTTGTGCTCTTCCAGCAGCAGATATCAGGAATGAGGAGACTATTTTTCTGGGTCCATTTCTTGAATTTCTTTCTTCTCGGACTTAATAGTAACACATGAGAACATTAAAAGAGTGACAAGGGAATAACTACCCGGAGAGTGGTACTAGAGTAACCCACTAATTACTTGTTCCCGTTCCTGAACTCAGAAACGCTTTTTTTTTTTTTTTTACAACTCCTTACCATCAGAGGGCATAGAGAACTAGTTGTTAAAATTGGCAAAGAATATTCTTTTGCCAATGTCTTGATGATGGAGGCTGAACCAAGAGCCTAAGGTACCGAAAAGCCTCCCTTTGCCCAGAGTTAATTTATTCTATAGACCTAAGCTTGGGAAGCCTTAAACCAGACCACCTCCTTCCTTTATCCTCAGGACAGGAACACGAAGTGAACTTAACGGTAGCCAGTCTGAATGAAGTAGCAGGACGTTGCTTTACCTTTTTTCAGCAACTGGAGGAGTACGTAAGAGAGCCTAAAACTGCTTAGCATTAAAGACATACAGGAGTATTTATAAAGAATAACCAGAACCCGGAAGAGAATAGAGAGTCCAGGAATAAACCTATGCATATAGCACAAAGCAGCATCCAATGAGGAAAGGACAATCAATAAATGGTGTTGGGAAAACTGGACAGACACATACAAAAGACTAAAATAGAAGAAAACACTGGTGATAAGCTCATTGGTCCTGACGACTTTTTGGATTTGACACCAAAGGCAAAAATAAACAAGTAGGACTTCATCATATCTGCAAATCGTAAGAGATTAATATCCAAAGTATATAAAGAATGCAATACAATTTAAGAGCAAAACAAACTGATTAAAATGGGCAGAGGATCTGAACAGACATTTTCCCAAAGACAGCAATACTGATGGCCAACAGGTACATGAAAAGGTGCTCAACATCTCTAATCAGGGGCACGTAAATAAGAACCACAATGAAGCATCACCCAAAAAACAAGAGATAACAAGTGTTGGCAAGGATGAGAAAAGGGGAACCTCTTGCACTGTTGGTGGGAATGTATATTGGTGCAGCCACTAGTTATCCAAAGGAAATAAAATTGCTATCTGAAAAAGATATCTCTGCACTTCCATGTTCACCGCAGCATTATTTATAATAGCTAAGCTATGGAAACAACCTAAGTATCCATCAACACATAAATGGATAAAGAAAATATACGTGCACAACGAACTATCATTCACCGTAAGAAGGAAATTCTGCCTTTTGTGACAACAGATGGACCCTGAAGGCATTATGCTAAATCAGAGAAAGCTCAATCCTGCATGATAGATATATCACTTACATGTGGAATCTTAAGTATCTTAAAAAGCTCACACTCACAGAAGCAGCGAGTAGAATGGTGGTTACTAGGGGGTGGGGGAAACGAGTAGAAGTTGGTCACAGTCAGTTTTGGGGATCTAATACACAGTATGCTGATTACAATTAACAATACAGCTGTCCCTCAGTATCTACAGGGGACTGGTTTCAGGATCCCCTGTGAATACTAAAGTTTACAGATGCTCAAGTCTCGTACTGCAGACAGCCCTCAGTGTACATCCATGGATAAGGAGGTTCAACTATATACTATGTACTTGAAAGGTGCTAAGAGTAGCTCTTAAAAGTTCTCGTGACAAGAAAATCTAATTCTGTGAGGTGATGGATGTTAACTGAACTTACCATGGTAATCATTTCACAATATATACATCTATCAAATCATTATATATGTCAATTATATCAATAAAAGCAGAGAAAAAATGTTCCATCTTGCTGACGAAGTTATTATTAGCAGGAAGTTTGTTTCATTTTACTCACAGCGTACTTAACAGGTTCCATATGCTGCTTTACTTAGTCTATCTAGACTGTCAGATTCACCATGGGCTAATGTTTGAGAAGTAAAATAAAAACCAGAACCAAGTTCCGAGTCAAGGATTCCACATTAGCCAAGGATGCTCACTTTAGTCCACTGTCCACTGTGAAGCCGAGTCAGAAAAACCAAAAACTCCTAAGAACACCTCCCACTTACAGGACATTGTGTTTTGATCCTCAGCTGTCATTCTTTCTGGACCCATTCCTTACTATTTTCTGCCCAAACCAAGACACTTCAAAAGGTCTCCTTAAATAACACTTGCTATTACTAGGGATCTAAAACATTGCCCGCACACCCACACCCCAAACATCTTGGAGAGCTGTGCTTACAGGGATCATGGGTTCTGGGTCCATCTGTCCCACTTTTCGCTTAACTCCCTGAGGTGGTGGTGGAGGCATGGCTGACTCATCCAGGTTTGTTCTGCTGGTCTCCATTGACTCCTGGAGGCGGCTTGGCTCTTCCAAAATGGGCTCATCTGCAATCGATCATATGAAGAGGGGACAACGGTCATACAGTCCTCAACATTCTAGAACCATTTAATACTAATATGCTAAGAGTTTCCCTAACGAAGAAGGCTGAATAAAATTTTACCTCCACAAAGGTTACTAAATTTATAATACATTTAAAGGTGGGAAGAGGTTTTGAGAAGGACACGTCCCACCTCCAGTCCAAGGCAGGACAATCCTTTAGCAGACTATCACTCGGCCAAGTCCTAGACCTTTCTGAAAACAGAAAACTTCCCAGCTAACAAAGGAATATAAGGCATGTATTTCCCTGTCCAAAAATTTGAGAATACGTCTTTGTTCCTGATTTCTTTTACTTTGGCAATATATAGGTAAATTCTAAGCCAATGTTCACTGCGATTGTATCCGGGAACTATCCCAGTGGAACAGACCGATGACGTCACGCTGCTGCTGCTGAGGCTGCTGGTCCTCTCTGGGAACCTCCGGATTTTCGAATTCTTTGAGGAATTCATCCAAATTATCAGCCTCTCCTCCTTTCCTCCTTTTTCTAAGATCTTCTGGTACTAGTGGTGTAAGACAGCGTGTAAACAGCTATTAAATAAAGAAATAAATATCAATTATAAAATCTCTACTATAAATCACACGAACCGAAAACCTACCACTGGCATTACTATTTTCCATAAGTATGTTTTAACTATCATCTGTATATATAATTTAGCATGATTTCTACTTAATGCTATATTCATGCTTCATTCTACTTTATAATTTGAAATCCTCTGTAAAAATTTTCACTTGCAATTTTAGAAAAGTTGAGAATGAAATTTTTAACCATTGTCTGTCTCGTAACTTGGAGATAACCCTAAAGTTCTAAATTTATTTACCTGCAGTTTATTTTCATATTCATACACTTAAAACAATCTAACAGAAATCATACCCAACAGCTTTGCATAGTGCCTTTTTCACTTAATATTGTACAGTAATTTCATTAACTGTCATTTCTAGTATTTTTAATGATTGAACATTCCACTGAGTGGAAGTAAATATATATGCCACACTTGAATGATTCTTCAATATTTTAAGTTTCGTTTAACTGTAAATAATAATTAATGAACATCTTTATAGAAGTGGCTTTTTCCATATTTTGAATTACTCCTTAAGAAAAATTCCTAACATTGAGACCACTGAGTCAAAAAAAAAAAAAAAACCCCACTTCAAAACCTTCTTCCAAATGATTCTACGATTGTGCTTCCAATATACAGCAGTTTTACCAAAGCCTTGCTGCTTTAAACACTTTATAGTAAAAATCAGTTGGTTCTATGATGCCTCAGAACTTTGCTTTAGAATAGTCTGGAACCTGAAGTGAGCAGAAAGGGCCTGTAAGTGAAAAAAAACTCTCATAAAGCCAGATTTCTGTACTGTGGGAAAAGTAGAACGACCCCTTGTTTTAGCCAGAAAGCAACATCTAGATTGCAGACTGGAACCACAGTACACACTAAGGCAACAGAAGTGGTAACGTATCATAGAAAGTTGAGAGAACTGTCATTAAAAACATCAGTGGCTTTTTAGAACAGTGAAGATTAACTCTACATCTTTTAGAAATGCAGGTGTCACTTATCATGATCTTTCAGATCAGGTTTATGTTCAGTATACTGTTGTTTAAGGGAGGAAAAAAAAGAGAAGGTGCTATATCACTGAGCAATACCTGATCAAAAATGATTCAAACAAAAGTTTCTTTTAAAAAATGATCAAAATCTATATGAAATTTAAAATTCTGCAAACTATATTACCTTCAGTAGTCTGTTATTCCACAAAGGCTGAGCAGGTAAAGAGAAAAGTTTTTCCACTCCCCCGGTCTCTTTCCACATCATCAATTTCTTGGTGGGTGGCGCCAGATCCAAAGTAGTAACAATATCGGAGTAATCACTAAGCTGGGCTCTAATCGTCTTGCTATCCAACTCTTTGACACTGTCAACAATTAGCTTCCTCTTCCTCTTGGCTTTTGTTTCTTTGACTGGCATGATATAAGAAAATAAGGTCATTTTTTCTGAGGCCAGCATGAAACATACAACTACCAGATTTGGTCTCATTATATTCCTGCTTTTCTAAACACCTTGAAGAGAAGTTAAGCTTTCGTGAGAGTAGAATCTGTTTTAAGTGATGTTTCCCAAGTACCATATAGAGGCTAGCGTACAATAGGTATTCAATAAAAATTTGCTGAATGAATGAATGCTGACTTTTAGCACAAAATGAGCAAAATAATGGCAAGAGCCAATTCATTTTTGCCCATGTAGCTTTATATTGTAAACACATCACACTTGGTTCAGAGTTGGGCTCGAGTCCTAGGTTCTGCCACTTATTAAGTGAGTGACCATTAAGAAAAGTTAACTTCATTTTGCTAACCTCTTCATTTTCTCATTTGAAATATGGCCAACCACTTATAGGGGATTGTAAAATATTTAGTATGATGTCTGACATAGATTGAGGACTCCATAAAAGGTTGCAACTACTATGATTTTTATTGGAAAAGTTACAATTCATATATGGCAGCTGCACAAGCAGCTTGATAAAGTGAAACAAGCCCAAACCCAGTCAGATGAACCCAGAACTCCATCCTGTACACTCTTTGTATCCTCATTTCTAATCCTTACTAAACTCTTACAAAGAGGTAACATTATCTCAATTTCTTAAGATACAGAAAAGCTCATGGTATTAAATAAATTCCTCAAGATTTCATTGTCATACATGTTATATACCCCATAGGTTTTTAAAATACTCATGTGGTTCAAAATTCAAGATTCAAAAAGATGTTATACAGTGACAGCCTCTGTCCAGGCCCTGTCCTCCAGCTACTGAGTTCCCTTCCTTGAAATTAAAAAGTTCAAGTTTTTGTAACAGCTGGCTAAGCTCAATTATCCTATTTTAAACACTGCAGTATATGTCCCTCTTACCTTGTTTATAGATCTCTGTAATATCTGTCAATAATATAGTATATAATTTACTTAATTACCCATGTTCCCCTATTATTTAAGTTCCACGAGGATAAAGACTTGTTCATTTTTATATTTTTAGTTCCTAAATATAGCTACACAGTAAGTACTCTTTTTAAACCAGAAGCCCAAATCAGAATTTTTGGTGATCAGATTCTAAGTAGGAAACCCAAAAAGTTAATCTTGTTTTACTTAGAAGTAATAACAGTAACTTGAATTATACTGTAAATGACTTAAAGTATTCTACCCCATTGTATCCACACACCATCTAGAAATTTTAAAGTTTCACATCCAAATTACATACTGCCTCTTTTACTCAGAAGCAGCACCCCCCAATTAAATATGCTCTGCTGTGCTTCTTAATAAGCAGTATAAGAAAAATACTGATTTTAGAACCTTTGATATTTCCAGTTAAAAGTATTTTTAGATTTTCCCAGATTGTAGCCCAAACCATACACAGAATCTAGAATTTTGGAAGATAACTGATTAGTCAATCTTGTACTTTACTGAAAAATGCCTTGCAGTGCTGTTACACTTGTGACCTGTTGGCATTTTTGTAACCCCCAAAGACTAAGATATTTATTAGCAGAAAGCTTGTTCCATACTTTTATTTCACAGCAACTTGTAAAGATACTCTGTAAGATATTCGAATTATAAGTGAATTAAAGTTTCCATTATAGATGACTAACAAAGGAGAAAAGAAGTTTAGTTATATTTAAAATGAACAGCAGATTAGTGGACATGAGCCAGAACTAGAAAAAGTTCTAAGTCAAAAAGTTTGTTTGCTCACCAGTGATATCAATAGGTTCCAAGGCAAACGCTTCTTCCTCATTTGGAACAAGTGTTGTTTGATCGGTCATAGTTGGCATCGGTTCGACAGGATCCACTGAATCAGGACTATCAGGCCCACCCACTATAAAAGCAGAAATTTGGTCACAAAAGGCTTGGCTATTTAATAATATATATCCAGCAAATGAGGGGGAAAAAAATCCCTTTGAGTAACTGAAAGAAACCCATGGGTTCCAAAGAAAAAACACTTTTCTAGTTATAAGGAGGTCTCTCCAGTTGACCTATTGCCCAAAAAAGGGGGTGGAACACAGGGTTAAAGAGACTCAATCTAAGCACTGTTTTTAAGGAGATTTACAGCTTATTAAAAGCTGAAACTTTTACTTTTTGGTCTTCTACAGTAAATATCTTTTTGGATGCCATCCATCATGCCCAGGATCACGGAACACGAAACGCTTACTTGACACATTATCATCCTCATCCATATCATCGTGCGCAGGCTGTTCTGGCAACATCACCCCCGCCTCAGACAGGGCAGGGGGGTCGTCAAAGATACCGCCGTCATTATTGCTAATAAGTTTGTCATCTGAAATAGGGAATGTAATTTAGTTACAATTTGAAAAAGAAATGCTAAAAGAACAATAGCCAATCACTGGAAAAATGTTAAAATGGATTAAATTTAAAAATTTAAATCTGTATTCAATATGCATCTGTTCTCTTCAAGGTAGTATACAAAAGTATAAAACACATAACATATGAAAAAAAAATCTCTTAATTTTAAAACATATATTTACTTAAACACAAACAGAGCACTTCGAAGAATTAGTAAAACTTAAAACTCCAAGACAAGCAGTTTTAAACAAAATTAGGTATTGTTAAAACATTTTTAGGCTACAGGTTTACAGAAAACTTTTACTGAACCAACTGGTGACAAGTCACACATATATACCTAGAGAGATGCTCAGGACTAAGAATTAGCAACTGCTCTAAAACCCCGCAACTAAATAAAGAAATTATGTTAGAATAATCACCTGTTGTGACTTACCTAATATACCACCATCATTTCCTTCTCCAAAATTGTCATCCTTATATTGGTCTTCATATTCTAAATGGTTAATCTTCTCATTCAGATTGCTGGTGCTCTGTTCAGGCTCTAATAGGAGGTTAGAAGCACCAGTGCTCACTAACATGTCATCGTCCTCGAAAGCGCTACCTTCTCTCATTATTTCACGATCATCCATTCCAAAGTCACCTAAACAAATTTTAGTTGGTCATTAGTTGAAAAAAAGTTAGAAACATCACCGAATCAAAAGAAAATGGCTAATGATTTATTTTAATTATAATGTCACATTTGCTTACTGAAGTCTTATTTATCTTTGAATATTAAAACATCTAGTTTAAACTTTAAATCTTTATCATATTTCATAAACTGATTCTGGTGCATAATGAGAAAATTCAAATATAAGATCCAAATTTAGGTTACCCTAAATATATTACATAACATAATTTTAACATTATAGCCAGTGGCTAATGATTTGTTTCTCTATTACCAAAATCATTTTCTTGTAGAATACTGATGTTTCCAACTTCTTCTCTCATGGTTATTTCTTCCACTCTACTCTGGTTCAGGCTGAACTGCTGGGCCACATCGATGTCACTTTAAGAGAATTTCAAATACAATGTAGTCTCAAGTCTCATTGTAATGTATTTATAAGGGAACACACATCTCAATTCTTTATATAAGCAAGAAAAAAAAACCATACATACAACCTATGGAGCCTAAATATTTAATATTAAATAAATACAATCCAAGAATCTAAATGATGTGGAAGTTAATTTGTATTTAAATTTTAAAACTGTTAATGACCAGCAAGCAAAATATAATATGTTGAAATCACTACATAAGGCAACATGGTATACAGTGCAAAAACTTAGGCATGGGTTTTCATCAGGGCCCTGCAACTTACAGGCTATGTGAACACTGAAGTTACTGTCTTTTCTGAGACTGTTTAGTACAAATGTGGAATACCATCGACCAAATTCAGAATGTAAATACTTCCAAACAAATCACCAGGTTTGTTCAGCAAATAAATGGCAAGGACAAACACACAAAAAACATGTAGCTCTGTTACAGGTTCTTACGAGAGACTTCTGAGACATATCAACCAAATGCAGGCTGGAAACTCTGTATAGACCGTAGCTGAAACAAAGCAGGGCGGGGGGAGCCTAAGCGTCAACTGGGGGCATTTCACTGCTGATTGTATATTATATTAAAGAATTATTGTAATTTAAAAAAACCTGTGGTAGTGTTATGGCTTTGTTTTAAAAATTCCTTGCCTCTAAAGAGATACATTCCAAGGTATTTACAGATGAAATAAAGTATTTGTTATTTGCTTTAAAATAATCCATTGTTAGAAGGTCAATTGGGGAAATACAGCTGAGACCTTGAGCAACGTGGGATTTAGGGATTTTGACCCTGAAGTCAAAAATCCACATATAACTTTACAGACAGCCCTCTGTAACTGTGGTTCTGCATCTACTAATTCAACCAACCTCAGTCTGTGTAGTACTGTAGCATGTATTTAGTGAAAAAAAATCTGCACATAAGTAGACCCTCCCAGGTGAAACCTGTCTAAGGGCCAATGGTACACATGAAATAAAACTGGCAATATATTGATAATGAAAGAAGCTGGACGATCAGCTTCATAATATTTACTGGGGTTCATAATATTTACTAATCTCTCTACTGTTTAGCTATGTTAAAAAATTCCACCATAAAAATATTTTAAAAATAAAATAGTATAAAGAAAGGGAGGAAAAAGTAAAGCAACCAAATAGTGCCTAGCACTAATTAACACAATTAATGCAAAATAAATCATAAATTTACTCCTATAAATTAAAAGTCAAAGATCATTTTTTAAAAGAGCAGACAAATTTGTCAAAAAATAAATGGGGATTGGTGTAGAGGTTTTCTCGGATAACTGTGCTACTCAGTCACTTGGAAAATGACAGTCACTTCCCTGTCATGGTAATCATAGCTGAATTCTGAAGACTTGAGAAGAGGGAAACATACCACAGTATTCTGCTGTAATGGCCATCTCTGTACAACTTTCTCTTCTTAAATGTTGTGTGACAATGACCCTTTCTTGCTCTTTATAGAAAGTTATCTCATATGTTTATTAAAAAAAGAAAAGAACAAAAATTGTGGCTGAGTATAGCTTGGCCAAGATGATAAACTGGTAGGTGACTTTAGTATATACCTCTGAAAAAAAATCATGAAGCAACAGTTCAAGTTTTACTGATATCATTATGTAAAGCAAACAGCTAGACTGCCGTTCAGTTTACACAATGGCCTAAACAAATCAGAATTCTCTTAGCTGTGTTAAAGCTGGCATCTTCTACATGATCTTACAGAAGAAACACTTCTAGGTTATGTTTCATATTTATATACTACCCTAAATGAAAGCACATGCATTCTAGCTACATGTTAACGCAATGTCAAAACATCCCAAGAAAACTATGCATTTGTAAGCCAATAATGTTTTTTGTACCCCAAGTCAAAAAAAAAAAAAAAAAAGAAGAGACAGAGATAGATGCATACTCTAAGTCAGGCAATGGCTGATCAAAATCATGAAATTCTTCAGGTAAAGTAATAGCATTGTAAGCAGCTTCTCGATTTTCCTCAGGCAGGTCAACAACACCTGGAAAAGAAACGGTAAGCTTGAAGACCTGTGGCTACACCAAAGATTATCAAGGGGTCAAGGAAGGTAAAGTCAGTATAGGGAGGGAGGGAGACACAAAAGGGAAGAGATATGGGGACATATGTATATGTATAACTAATTCACTTTGTTATAAAGCAGAAACTAACACAAGATGTTAAAAAAAAAAAAGTCAGTATAATTTCTTAAGGTTATATTCCAGAAGGGTTGATAACATTTGCAAAGTACCATTGAAGCTCAAGTACTTTTGTTTTTTTAATAATCATTAGCCACATTACTTGTGTTACAAGAGGTCAAAGCACTAATTATGCATTAAACTGAGAAGTCTTTAAAAGGACGTATCAACAAGTAAATACATATTAATAACAGTTTTCTAAATAAGCATGAAATTTATGAGGAAAAGGAATGACTGCAAAAAAATACCCCAAATGTTAAGAGGAACTGGTTATTTTAGGAAAGTGGGATTAAATTATTTCAATTTTCTTTACATTTTCCCCTATATTTTTCAAGTGGTCTGTAATAAAAATGCATTGCTTTAGAAGATAAAAAGAAACAAAACATGTTATTTAAGCAAAATACACTTAGTAGCCACATATAAGAAATCGGCCTCTGCCTAAAGTGTCATGGCCCCCGCCTAAATATTTTACTTTTAACCAAATCTTAGATCTCAAAGATTTCACTATTTATATATTAAAATAAATGGAAGTATAAGAATATAACAACAGTAGAAATTACGGTATAAGGCATCTCTCCTACACATTAGGATTATTTTAATCAGAATAAAATGTTGTCAAGGCTTTAAAAAATTATACAGTAGTAATTATGCAGGTGCAAGTTTGGTTGCTAGAGTCCAATTTAGAATCAACTATTACCTAAAACAAAACAACAACGAAGAACTATAGAGAACATTTAATAAAGTCTCAACAACTTAAGCTAAAAGTAAATTTGATTTTAAGACTACACTAAGGGCTTCCCTGGTGGCGCAGTGGTTGAGTCTGCCTGCCGATGCAGGGGACACAGGTTCGTGCCCCGGTCTGGGAAGATCCCACATGCCGCGGAGCGGCTGGGCCCGTGAGCCATGGCCGCTGAGCCTGCGTGTCCGGAGCCTGTGCTCCGCAACGGGAGAGGCCACAACGGTGAGAGGCCCGCGTACCGCAAAAAAAAAAAAAAAATACACTAAAATTATTCAGGAAAAAATTAAAATTCTAATATTTTCTTTCCTGAGCTTTTTAAAAATCACAGAACAATTAGTTTTCCACACTTCAACCTCTGATGATTGCTGAAAAAGGGGTTAAAAGAAAAAGGCAACTCCAAAGGATTAACAAAAAAGGTGTAACTGTCATAATTCCATATGTAGAACAAAAATAAAATCGGTTTTCTCCCTTGAAACACTGCCTCTCTAAGCTCTGCCCCGTTTTTAAGGGGTTCCCTGTACTGCAATTAAAACAAACTACGCTCATCTAGCATATCTGCTTAGCAGTTTTTAAACTAAACGTGATCGTGATCAACTCCAAAGTTAAAAACAAAACAAAAAAGTCAACAATACCTGGCCGAAAAGCCATCTTTATCTTAATGAATGCTTCATTACAGTCTGCCAGGAGATATTTGGCTTTTCTGTGATAGATTCGAACTACTCCCAGTAAGAGATGTCCTGACGTTCGGAGTGCCATCTTCACCTGTGAATTAACATTACTCTAATTTATAAAGTTAATTTTCTGGATTTAGAGACTACTTCAAAGCTTGTATGTTGTGCAATTCATAGGCAATTTATATCTCTCCATACTTTTAACCATTCATCTGAAGTTACCTCACAATCATGTATATTTTATTTCTCACTGCCTTTACCTGTAAATTTCCTGAGTATACCCAAAGAAAAGACTGGCAGAAATTCATGAATGAATATAGATGTGAAGGTAGCTATGAAGCAAGTATTAAGGCAATCCATGAACTGCTGTCATTAGCACATTAAGAAGTATGTGGCACTTTTGGTTGCCAATCTAGAGTCATTGCTCCTTGCTGGCTAACTGAACTCTGATTTTATTTGGGAAGTGAAATGTCCCCAGTCTTGAAGGATGACTGTCTCATTCTTCTCTGTTGGTGCTTGTTTTTGAGCGGGCATGTAACCCAGTTCAGCCAACGAGAAGTGTCAAGTAGGTCAGAGAATTTCTGAGAAAGATTTTCCCAATTAAAACAAAACAAAACAACGAACACCCCTCCCTTCCTTCTCCCCTTCCTGCACTGTGAGTAGGTGGGGCCTGTAGCTGCCTGCAGTACCCCCGTAACTGCAAGGCCGTCTGCATGAGGACAAGAAGCCACTAAACTAAGAAAGGTGAGTCCTTGGATGACATCTTTGAACTGCTGAACCTAGATCTTCCTATTTCTAAACTTCTAGTTAAATAAGACTGTTAATTTCCTTATTGTTTAAGCCACTTTTCACTGAGTTTTTATTACCTGACTGGAAAGCATACTAACTGATAAAGGATAATGGTATCCATCTTTCTTCACAAGAAAATACATTCCTCAGCCTGTATTTTATCAAGGTAGCTCTTGATCAGTGCTTAGGGGGATCCAGTGTGTGGGATGAGACAGAGTAGTTGGAAAAGAATGAGAGAAGTAAATACCCAATCTAAATAGAATGATTCAAAATTCCTCTGGTTATAATAAGAATTTTTTTTTTTTAAGAACAAGAAAACATGAGCTCAACTTTACCAGATTGTTTTCCAGATAACACCATAAAAACATCAAATTTTTAAGTAGCAAAGAAAGCTGTTAAATATTTGCTTAAAGTTTAAATTAAATTATGCTTAGTACACTATGTTACTTATAACTTACAAATACAATGTGTTGTTTTATTTAATATGGGTATTCTCTATAGCAGTCTAGAATCCTATTTACAATAACTCAGGCTCTATATTTATGGTCACATCTCATAACAGCATAAATTATAAATTTACTGTTATAAATTCTTAAGTATCTGAAACTATAATAAATTTATAACTAAATCTAGGACTTATCTGATGATGAATCCCTGATATGAAAAATAATACCCAATTAAAATACTGCTCATAATGGAAAATGAGAATCTCCCTTTATGGTGTAGTCTTAGGAAATTTCAAATTACTGCTGACTGCACCTTCACCTAAGAAAAAAGGAGGGAAAAAACCCCCAATCTTGGCATGCCATTATCTTGTCCAGAATTAGCAACTTTTAAAAGGTGGTGTTTAAACAAAAACATGGAGATACAGAGAAGAGAGTAGTGGTTACCTTAGGAGAAGGGTATGGGGGAAAGGCAAAATGGCTAAAGGGGATCAACTGTATGGTAATGGATGAAAACTAAATTTTTGGTGGTGAGCACACTGTGGGGTATACAGAAGTAGAAATATAAAACCTATATAATGTTATAAATCAATGTTACCTCAAAGTAAATTTCTTAAAAATGCAGATAATAAAGTAGTCACCTCATTAAATAAAAAGGTGGTGTTTGGGCTAAGTCTTTCTTTCTGGATTAGTTTGGTTCAGAGTTCAGTCCCGGAATAGGTAAAATGAGGTGTGGCATTTTTGCTGTTGAACTAGCTCATGTTAAGAGTGGAGGTATAATCAAGAACACAGGCTATACATCCAAGGAAAACTCTGATCTGCAGGGATTTAAGAGGGGCTGTTCCAACCAGAGACTGAGAGGGTAAGGGGGGAGAGAGAACGCATGCAGCTGCAAGGAGCAATTTGCCTGCCACTTGTTCTAAACGACTAAACCAACATTTCACCACAAGAACTGCACAACAAAAGCAGACATTAGAAATTTTCAGGTCAGCTCACCCTGTGGAGATATCTATTGTGATATATTCTATCACAATAAAACAAAATCAATCAATCAAATAAAAACACACTTAGAGATGGTTTTTAAAGTTGTAGTGTCCCTAATGGGGTACAAAGTACTCTGCACATATTATGGAAAAGTTTGTTATCCTTTTAAGCCAAATCACCCTCAATACTTGCTTATGGATGTTAAAGATTAGCCACACATATCAATTTCAAGAAAAGAGTTCAATTTCTCCTTTCTCCATTCACCTAACTGAGTAAGCAGACCTATAAAAAGAAAATATCATCTTCTCAAACAATTCGACCAGCAGTGCACACTGGTGCAATTTCCCCACAGAACAATTGTTAATGCACATCAGAAATCTTAAAATAAGTATATCACCTGCTCCAATGATTATATTCCTAAACATCAACATTAAGGAAAGACAGAGAACAAAAGATTTTACAAGTAACAGTTACTAAATGGCTGTTTTTTAAAAAGAGGAAAACAAAAACTTGTAATCCTACCACCTAGAGAAACCTTTAGTAATATTTTAATATGCCTTCTAGGCTTTTATATATGCATAAACACAATTTTTCTTTTTGTGTGCATGTGTACACAAAAAACTGTATTATATTGTTTTGTAATGAGCCTGCAGCCCGGAAAAGCTCTGTTCAGGGCATTATCATAATTTTTAATGGTTGCATTATACAGACCAGAGGAATTAAATTCAAAAAATTTGGAAAAAATATGGATTATTTCCCTCCCTCCCAAAAGAAGCTGGTCAAACAAATCATACACAATCAAAATGATAAATTTCAGGTCCATAATCCTTTATATGAAGTCCTAGGGGCCAAATGTGTTTTGGAATTCAGAGCTTTTTGAATATTATAAAGGTAATGCAGTGCACATGCCGTTTATTACAACATTCCCAAGAGTGTCTGCAGCAGCTCCCCATAACCATACACATTAGTATTTCTACAGTGAATTTATGAAAACACAAATGACCTCACTTCAATTTTGGTCAAGTTGTGTTTCTGGGTTTTTTTGTGTATTTAAGTTCTGTGGGTAAAAGACTATGACAATGTACAATGCAACCATTAAAAATGATGGCAGAGTTATGAACAGAGCTTTTCCCGAATGCAGTCCTGTTACAAAACTTACAGTGCAGTTTTTTTATACATGCATAAAAAAGGAGAAAAATTACATGTATAACACATGCACCCATAAAAGTCTAGAAGACATAGCAAAATACTAAAGATTTCTCTAGGTGGTACAACTACAGGTCACTTATTTTCCCGTTTGTAAAGTCTTCTAATTAGTATTGTCTTAGAAATAACATAATAGAAACATCTTTAACACCAATAAATTCTACACTATAACTCTAAAACCAGTTGAATTTCCATATACAGATAGAAATTTTTATAATTTACTCTAATTCCAAATACAAACTTTCACTTCTCTCCTGTGAAACATTTATTTTCCCAGAAAACTTTTCTGAACAAGTCTCTGCTACATCCCACCTTTATTCCTGGGATCCCCTTGCTCCTTCAGCAGTAAAGAACTACTCTTATTTAACACACTATACCAGCATTGTCCAAACTGTTAATTCTAAGAGGAGCTCCCAAGGCTGATCCAGGGAGCTGCAATCTGGAATGCTTTCAAAATAGGAAAACTGGTACATGTATGTGTGTATGCATATGCATAAATACAAAGCCCAGGAAAGGACCTTTAAAACACAGATGTGGTATGTGTGTGTATGTGAATATATAAAAATTATATTCAAGGACTATACCTTTATTTTGAGATTAGCCCTTCATACATTTTTAAAGTCATCCTGTCTGTTCCTCAATGAAATGCTCATGATGTTAGTAGCTATAATTGTGACGTTTGTTTGAATGGTATTTCCTTGGCAACACAAAAAACACATATTAAGTCATACTATTTGTGAAATACAAGGGTGGAAACCACTGCTTCAGAAGTTTCAGAGGATATCAATAAAATCTCCTCTAGAAACAGAGTAGTAAGCAAGGCAGATAAGGTAAGGACATTCATGAGGCTTCCATTCTAGGGGAACACAGTAATTAAATATTTAGGGAAAGATGGCCAAGTACAAAAGTTCTAGATGGGGAAAAGTTCTGGTATCTTCAAGAAACAGCAAGTAGGCCTGGGAGGCTGAGGTGGAGCAAGTGTTCTGGATACTATTTGCTACGTGGATAAAGTATCAATAGTTAGATCTGGCCCCTGCAACATTTTCTAATTAGTGGGTCCTTATTTTGAAAACTTTGTAAATTCCTCAATCAGGAATACCTATACACATATTTAGTATAAAAAACATCTAGAAAGTTAAATATAAAATATTTGGGTACTGCCCGACCATGCTTATCTGCCATTGAAAGAGGCAAATGAAGATATCTGTGTACTCAACAGAATTTTTAAAGAGAAGAGTATCAAATTGAAACTCTGGCTATGGATTTTCTTTACCTCCAATATACATCGGTGCCTACCTAAGAAGCTGTTTTTATAGAATTCTATTTCACACATCAATGAACAATCAACAAAGTGAATAAAAATATCAACATCAAACATACCTTCGGTGAGATGATACTCTCCACACTGCTCTCTAAATTACACTCAAACACATGGGCTTTGGTTAGCTTCTTATCCCAGTGGGCCGCTAGCCAAATTTTGGCCAGAGGCCCTCTTTTACTGAGGACAAAATGTGCGTAGAACATTGTTCTGGTTGACTATGAAACAGGAGGAAACCTGAAGGGGACAAAAAGTTAATGCAAACAACACCACATGAGAACTGAATTATTTATCAAGACATACAAGAAACCTGAAAATAAAAGTCTCCTATTCTTCTAAATATGAAAACTATGAAAGGCTTGAGTGAAGTATAGTATGCATATAAAAAAACAATCTATTGTTTAATTTTGAGAAGGTAAGAAAAGATCCCCCCAAATGCTAAGCTGAAAGGAAAGGGGACAAGTCAGGTCACTTCCATGCCCTATTGTCATCTTAAAAGTGCTAGTTTGGTTTTTTTCCTTTAAGTAAAAACTGTCTTCAGAAAACTCTTCTTTTTGAAGTTCCATCAAGTGTTAATTCCATTCCTATCCTGATTACTAATTGTAAAAATAAGTCTGCTTCTGGCCAAAAGCCAGAAAATATATTCTTCATGACAAGAAAAGAATGTCCAAGAAGAAAAACACTCAGGCACAGATATTAATCAATGAGGAAATTTCCATGTTTAGAACCCCATTAAAAACTGAGATTCTTAGCTAAATGCATTATATCATAATTGCTACCTCATGACAAGCATTTCATATTTCACCAAGCAGATAAGTAAGTGGGTTGGCCCCATTTTACAGGTAAGCAGTTTTCAAAAGCTGAGCGTTAAAAAGATGAAGCATTGTATAGTTTTCTCAACTCAGGAATCTGGAAAGCACTTGATTACTAAATTCAGGACAATGATACAGTATACAATTTAACTCATGACTGAAATAGTCTTAGTAGAAACACAAGTATGTTATTCTTTTATTTTCCTTTTAGTAACCTAATGTATTAATACCTAAGAAAAAAAAAGGCAGCCTGCAAAACTCCAGCTTGGAGAGCATGTGAACGGTGTAAAAAGATAACTTCCCTTATATCATGTATTTTCCCTTTTCCACAGAAAACTTTAGAAAATCTATTTTGCCAACTGAATTTTTTCTGAAATGTCCGTAACACTAAAAAAAGGTAAGTCATGCTTTTACAGAAAGAAACTCAAGCACACCCAAAACACATGAAAACTAATTAAAATTTAAAAACTTTAAAATTTATGTCACACCTATCCCTTGCTCCCTACCATTCCTAAGTCCTGGCAACCACCGCTCTGTTCTTTACTCAAATTTTATCATTTTGAGAATGTTATATAAACGGAATCATACAGTATGTGACTTTTGGGAACAGCTTCTTGGATTCAGCATCATGATACAAATTCATCCAAGTGTTTGTTGCATGTCTTAACAGTATGTTCCCTTTCATTGCTGAGCAGCATTCCATGGGGGTGGTTATAGTACCACAATTTGCTTAGCCATTTACCTATTGAAGGACATTCGGTTGTTTCCAGTTTTTGGCTATTTCAAATAAAGCTACTGTAAATATTAGTGTACACAGACTTGGTGAATGTTAATTTTTCATTTTTCCAAGACAAATGTTCTGTGGTGTTATTGGACAGCATGATAAGTGTTCCTTTAGCTTTTAAAGAAACTTTTAACACTGCTCCTATCAAAACTCTAATGAGGTTTTTTAATAGCTACTGACAAGATTTTTCTAAAACTCATAAGGGAAGGCAAAAGACCCAGAATAGCTAAAAGTATTTTGAAAAAGAAAAATAAAGTGGGAAGAATCAGTCTACCCAATTTTAAGACTTATTATATAGCTACAACAGTCAATACTGTGTGAAGAGAAAGATACACAGATCAATCACAGATCAATGGAGCAGAGAACCCAGAAATAGATCCACACAATTAAGTCCAACTGATTTTTCACAAAGATGCAGAAGCAATTCAAAGAAGGAAGGTAGTCTTTTAGTCTTTGACAAATGGCGCTTGAGTGATCAGACATCACCCATAGGCCAAAAAAAAAAAAGACCTCAACCCAAACCTCACACATTATATAAAAATTAAGTCAAAATAAATCACAGACTTAAATGTAAAACTATAAAATTTTAAGGAGAAAACCACAAAGGAACACCTTTGATATCTAAAGCTTGGTAAGAATTTTTAGACATTGTACCAAAAACATGTCCTATAAAGGAAAAGAACCTAACATGAAGGAGCCCACTGAGGATGCAAAGACAAGACAGAAGATGGGAAAAAATATTTGCAAACCACATATCTGAAAAGGACCTGGATCCAGAATATATAAAGAACTCTCAAAACTAAAAGAGTTGAAAAAAAAAAAAATCCAACTAGAAATGGGCAAAAAAAAGAAAAAAGGACATTTCAAGGAAGAGAATATAGCAATGGCAAATTAAAAACAAGAAAGATGTTCAGCATCACTAGTCATTAGGAAAATGCAAATTAAGACCCAATAAGATATCACTGCACACCTCTTATAGGAGCTAAAATAAAACATAATGGCAACAGGAAGCAAATGCTGGTGGGGATACAGAGACGCTGCAATTTCTCATACACTGCTATTGGGAATGCACAATTTCTTTTGAATTAGCTTAAGAAAAAAGACCCAGAGTAAGTTAACTTGAATTTTCATGTTTTTACAAAGGGACTGTAAATTTTAAACAAGAAGTTTGCTTACTGTACTTTCAATTAAAAACTATACTCATTCTTTCCAATAAGGTACAGAAAATACATACATATTAGTTAATGTATCCCAGGCAAGAGATTTTATGCCTGTCAAAAATGTTTGGGAGGGGGCTTCCCTGGTGGTGCAGTGGTTGAGAGTCCACCTGCCGATGCAGGGGACACGGGTTCGGGCCCCGGTCCGGGAAGATCCCACATGCCGCAGAGCGGCTGGGCCCGTGAGCCATGGCCGCTGAGCCTGCACGTCCAGAGCCTGTGCTCCGCAACGGGAGAGGCCCACGCACCACAAAAAAAAAAAAAAGTTTGGGAGGGTGGTGCAAGAGTAATTCAGTCAGGTTTGCCTCATCTCCAGTTTCCATCACTTAATGGAATTTTCAATCTCTGAACCAGATGCTTCCAGGGGATCATTAATTCACACTAGGAAAATTTTCTCTGAAGAAAAAAATAAAATAGGCTTCATCAACTGCCTAATGATGTGAACTTTTTCTCTCAAATGTGGAGTTAAGAAAAGAACTAAGGAATACTAAACTAGGAAGAATTCGGATCAAATGCTCTAAGGTAAAAGCATTAAATAACAACACCTCAAGTGCACCTTCTATTCCACTGAGCAGATCAAAATTTGCTTCCTATAATCAAAGAGAGCCTCCTATGTTGCAGCGCTTCTACTTCAAGCCTTAAAGTTTGTTAGCATAAAAATTAAGCTGCCTCTACAGCATTATAAATATAATCTACAGGATTTTGTAGAAATCCAATATAGCTCTATGTTCTCAGAAATACAATCACTGTCATACACAATAAGCTCCAAGTATCACTATAGAATATAGTCATGTTCCAAATAAGTAAAAAAAACTCTTACTATTTGGCTCCTAGAATACTCCCTGCTGCGTGTCAACTACTAAATAAGTGTTTAATGAACAAGGAAATGAAATACACCAAGTGATCTCATAATTGATACATGTAAAAAATTCTGGAAATTTTAGAAATTGACACTGGCACGTCTCAACAGGTGTCAGCAGTTCATGGCCAGCACTTCAGCTGCTAGTCAAGAGTACCATGCCTAAAATATCCCAGCTATGCCCAGGCAGAGATTCCTAAACGGATGCTTTCTTGGCATTGGATGGGGAGTAACTGAAGCAGAGTGGTGCTAAAATTAATCTGGGAAACAATTAGCAAGAGGAAATCACCTTAATAACTAAAGGAAGCCTGATGTACAGCAGTGGGTCAACTATTGGCTTGAACCTAAATAATAAAGTGTAATCATTGTTGCCTTTTAAACCATTTTTTTCCCTTAGTAATACCAAACCTTTAACCAATCTTTAAAGAAGATTGGTTGAAAGTTTTAAAGATTCTAAATTTTGCTAATTCTTTACAAAAGATCTTAGCAGAAAGTCTGCATTTGGTCAAAAAGCACAGCTTACCAATTTCATGATTGCTCAATTTTTTTCTAAAGCAGCAAACAACTTTTAAACATTGATCCTAAAAAGTAATTTAAATCTGATGTGAAATGACAGAATGATAATTTAGAACATATTCAGGAACGCAAAAATGGCGATTTCTTTAAGATGTTTCTAAAAAACCAAAGTCAAATTACAGCTCATGATTCTACAATGATGTTAAATCATTATAATATTTCACTCATCTGTTAAAAAGCAGGGCAGGATACTGGCTGCATAAATTGGTATGACCTCTTTGAAGGGCAATGTGGCAACATCTCATACTTTCCAGCAAGAAACTGCACTTCCAGTAATAAACCAAAAGTATATTTGAGGATGTATAATAACAATAAAAAAAAAACTTACTAAGCTCTAAGTATTTTATGTGTCCATCCTCTTCGTGATAGTCTTAGAAGATAAATACTGGCCCATTTTACAAACCAGGAAAAGGAGAAAAGGAGAGGATGAGGAATGTGGCAAAGGTCACCAGCATTTAATGTGAGTGGAACTTGAACTTCAGAGCCCACAAGTCTAGTTAACTAAACACTATGTTGCCTTGCCAGCATGACTTTTAATAGCAAAGTATCAGAAATAACCTACCTAGTCCTTAATAAGTGACTTTTAGCAAATTAATACAATCATACAATAGAATTCCCATGCACTCTTAAACAATGATAAAAGAGAGCTCTCTCTATACATGTATACAAACATGCACTTGCATGAGCCAAAAATATCTATGGAGTGCAAACAAAACTGATGACACCGGTCACCTTTGGAACCTGTGTCCAGTGAGAATGTGAGGACTACCCTTCTGTACTGTTGGACTTTTTTTCTTGTGTAACTTATGGCATACACAAACGTCATCTATTCAAAGTAAAAACAATTATTTTGGGAGTGCTTTGCCAGTAACTAGCATGTTAAGCTGCTTAATCTGTGTAGTTCACTTTCCCTAACTATAAAAAACTGGAAGGTGGAAATTCAGTGATAACTAACCTTAGAAAACATCAACATCGAACTCAGATAAGAATGGAACCATCTCTCTGGGGGTGCTTGGGGAGTGTCTCAGGGACAGAAGGTATTTCCAACCCTGCACCCTAGAGCTCCCCTCCCTTTTGATACTAATGTTCTTTGAAGAAGAGTTTTACAATCAGACAGTTCTTGGTTCAAACTCAGCTCCCTCCACAGTTGTTTTGTAAGGGTTAAAAGTGAATTAACATCTGAGTCTTAGCCTTCTCATCTATAAAATGGGGATGTTTCCCGAACAGTATTATGAGAATTAAACAGAACATCATACCCAACACAATGCCACTATAGACACAAATAGTTACTTTGGAAAAAAAATCTCCCACAGAGCACATACCAGCTATCATGATCATGCCTAACAATTCTGACATCACAACATTTAAACAAAACCCACAAAATCTTTATTTCTGATATTAGAAATTTCCCTTTGTACCAAACCATAAAGATAAAACTTCTGAGAATCTTTATGTTCCAATAAATAGGAACTCACCAGGAAAAAAATGCTCATCCTTAAGAAAAGTTAATCCTAGATTGTACTAATGCATTGCCTCTATAAACACAAGAAAGGTAAAAGCTATGCTCTATCAATGTAATTCTGACTTGTATACAAAAAGGTATTATGTCCACTGAGTTATGCACTGCTGTCACCTCATCTACAAACTGGTAATAATTTAATCATTGGGTATGGCATACATCCTCATCAATGCCTTTTTAAAAGTAATTGATTAGTTGCTTCCAACATGAAACAAAGTAATTTAATGACTCTACAACTTAGGAAAGCTTCTCCAGCCTGTCTTCAACATTCCGCACAACCACACAGATCCCTGGCATTTACATTCGTTGGAAGAAAATGGGAATTTGTTTCTAGAATTCAATGATCATTCTAAACAATATATGGAGAGCAGATGTTAATTTTCGCTTGCAAAGGGAAGCCGATGAACAGTAGCCTTTACCAGAAACCCTTAAAAACTCAAGCGCGTTTTTGAACACTGAAAGCCTAACAAATCGTAAGGTGGCCAAACACTCCAGCGTTTCCCTCTTTCAAATTTGAAGAAGGCCGCTAAGTCTGGCAGCAGCACAGCTCGACAGTGTCACCCCACACTATCACAGCAGATCATTCTCAAAGCCTTTCTCAGCGAGGAAGGAGACACCAGGCATTTGTCAGAAACGCCCCCCCCCCGCACCAAATACAACACTCAATATCCTCAATCGCTAGGAAAGCCAGGGAGGAAACCAATTATGCTAATTTCCTAAGAATCAGAGGCAACTTCCCTTGATCGCGTTTTCTATGGGTCTAGCCAATATTTAATATCTCCAGCGTAACCATTTTCCATTAAAAAAACAAAACAAAAAAAACGGGGAAGGGGGAGCAGCACTGGTCCCTGGCGAGGGGCCCGCCCCGTCCTCCGGCCCCACCGTGGCCGCGATGGCAGGGCCCGCGTGTCTCCCTCCCCCGCACCCACGCTCGGCGGACGGCTGCGACCCCTCGGAGCTGGCGTCGCGGGCGGCCAACCCGCCGCCGCCGCCGCCGTCTCCCGCGTCTTCCCAGACAGCCATTTTCACCCGAAGAGTAGGCGGCCCGGTGCCCAGAGCGCGCTCGTTCAAACCTCCTCCTCGCCCTCCGGTGCCCAGAGCCGCGTCTCCCCGAGAGACCGACCGAGTAACTGCTTCTTTGGCCTTGGAATAGACCTGAACCATTTGTTACCCAATAGACAATGATGCGGGCCCAGGCTGCGCGGGTCCCGGCCGAGGGTGGGCACCTGGGCAAGGGGCCTGGGCGGCGGCGCAGCGGTTCGGGAGCTCGGAGGGTGGCAGCACTGCCCCGACCCGGGGCGCAGGCAGTGCCGACGTCTCCCTCGCCCTCCCCCCCGCCCCTCCTCCGGAGTCCGGCTCCCCGACGGCAAGACAGCACGGAACGGGTGGGGGGAAGAGAGCCGGAGGAAAAGAAGGGGTCGGCCGACTATCTTACCTTGTTCTCCGCCGGGAGTTGGGCGGGCTGGGTGGCCTGGGGAGGGGAAAAGGGT
>NW_020172779.1:2526502-2578662 GCF_003031525.2 Neophocaena asiaeorientalis asiaeorientalis
GTTGTAGCTTCGGAGCTGCTCCCGCCGCCGCCACGGCCGCCGCCTCCTTCCCGATTCACTTAAACAAACAAGATGGCTGCCGTTACGCCGCGGCTCTTCCTGCCGCCCAAATCCTCGGTTCAAATCGGCAGGATGTTTACGGTCAAAATGGTACCTGTGCGCCTGCGCAGCCAGCCTAAGACCCAGAAGGAGCAACGCAGGCGCAGCGACCATTTCCTTTTCTTTGGAACCCGCCTTCTGGTTGAGCAGTCCCGAACTGAGCAAGCGCAAAGGTGATTCTCCTGCTAGAGGGTCTTCTAGCGTCGCGGAACTGGCAAGCGGCGCGCGCGCAGTGCTTGCCAAGGAAGCGCTGATTGGATGTAACTTTATTCTTGGGCTTGTTTTAAAGGGAAAAAAACCTGCCTTTGTGTAGTTTTGTGTGCCCCTTACATAAAAATTCATTTAAATGGTTCTGTAGCAACAAATGTAACATAAATCCCTTAAATAAGTTCTCTAAAATGTAGGGGTTCATTCATTCAGTCAACCTATATTTATAGACGGTCTTCTCTGAACCACATACTAAGATAGCTAGGGTCTGGGATATAATGACGATGTAGTGAGATAGTATCTGCCTATGTGCTATTACCCAAAGTACTTAATTTGATACAATGATCCAGCCCCTGTCTCCTGCCCCTCTTGCCCCTCTCTTCCTCACTGTGCTCCAGTCATCAAACCAAGAGAGCTCAAGAGTTTTGCACTCACTGTCCTCTGTGCTTAGAATAGTCTTGCATTTCCATCCCGTCTCCTTTTGTCTAATTCTTAATCTTACACTCTTAGCTCAAAAGTCACTTCCACAAGAGAGTCTTCCCTGATCCTCTGTATTATTGATATTTAGGATAACACTACTAATGTAAAAAAAAAAAAAGGTCCCCATCCCGCCCCAAACTTAAGGGCTTTACAAAACGGCCCTGCCAATTTCTGCCTTTATGACCATGAGTAACAGCCTCTCTGTGCTTTCGGTTTCTCACCTGAGGATTGTTGTGAGGATTCATGAATACGTGTAGAAGCATTTGGAATGGTGCATGGCATGTTACAAGTAATCTAAGTCATTTTTATTACTATCTTCATTGTCATTATCACAATTGTTCTCCCCTATAAATTTTGTTTTTTCCCTAAAGAATGGCACCCCGAGCTAGACAAAATGCTCCTAGCCAGAGTAGAGGATAAGATTACCATCGTTTGATGTGGACACCTAGCAGTTTTAATCCAGCCCAGGTGTATGCTAGTTTTTCAACTGCCCTGGACCCTTCGAGGGTTTTAACACTATACAACACAGCTCACTTTTAACCTTCCTATGTTGTAGCAACAGGTGGATAAGAAAGTGGGCAGCCTTGTGCTCCACTTATTCTGTGTCACCTGATTTTTGCTTGGGGCAGGGTTTAACTCACAGGCTGGAGTCCATTAGCCAAGTGGTCATGGCAGCTGGAACTCAAAGCTTCATCAAGTGACTATCCTATTTTAATTGGGCAATTTTTTGTTTGTTTATTTGTTCTTTTCTTTGTGTTTTTTTTTTTTTTTTTTTTTTTTTTTTTTTTTGCGGTACGCGGGCCTCTCACTGTTGTGGCCTCTCCCGTTGCGGAGCACAGGCTCCGGACGCGCAGGCTCAGCGGCCATGGCTCACGGGCCCAGCCGCTCAGCGGCATGTGGGATCTTCCCGGACCGGGGCACCAACCCGTGTCCCCTGCATCGGCAGGCGAACTCTCAACCACTGTGCCACCAGGGAAGCCCCCTTTGTTTTTTTAATGGGGACTTTAAGAGGCTGCCATTAAGGATAGTTGTTGAAATCCCAAGCTAAGTAGGGAAGGGGTGCAAGCACTTTTATTATTTTCATTGTGATTTCCCTCAACCAATAGAGATTAAATGTTTAAAACATTTAAATCCTTCCTGCTGGTGTGGCTTTTCATAAACTCAACTCTGGCAATTGTGTCATCATCTCCAAAAAACAAAAACAAAAACAAAACCCACCCCCCAAAAACAAAGAAACAAAACCCCAACCAACCAAACAAACAAAAACACAGACTCACTCATTAACAAACTCTTTACAACAGAAAAATTCAATTTCTGCCAGTGAACGATTTAATTCAACACTTCGAAATAATTTAAGCGTATCAGCTACAAAGTGATCTAAAACTAATCGCCTGGGAAGAGTCTTGAGTCAGGTTAAGGATTACATGGATAAGACTACATTGCATGGTGAATCCTTCTTCATTGTTAATATTAAATTTCAGTTTAAATCTGTCTCTATTTCAAAATATGGTCAGATGAATATGCATTGCCACTTCCTGTCTTTCTTATATTACATTAGTTTTTAGAGTTTTTGTCAGTGGGACCACATACATTTCCTCTTAATTTGAATAAAAACAATTCTGTTTTACTAATTTCTAATAACAAATCTAACATTTAAATCAACAGCTTACTTTTTTATCTAAGACTTTTTTCCCTCTATCTTTGAAGGATGGTTATGAATATGGGCTTTGGGTTCAAATCCATCTCTTCTACTTCCCAGCTGTTTTACCATATGCAATTTATTATACTTAACTTCTCTGGGTTTTGATTTCTTTATCTACAAAAATGGAGGCCATACTCTTTATGACTGATGAAAGAATTAAATAAGATCATATATATGAAATACTTAGCATAGTGGTTGAAACTGAGTAATTACTCAATAAATTGTGACTATTACTCTTGAACCTTCTAGCTTCTGAGTAATGAAATAGCTGGCAAGGTATGGCAAATATTTAGCTTTTAAGAACATCAGTAAATACCTAATACTCTAAATGCCCCTCTTAACTATACTTTGCTCTATGCCCATTTTGTAATCCTTATTTGATTACAATTATAATATATCTCTCTCTCCAGTACTGAACTCCCAAGGTACTATCACTTCTTTTCTCTTGAACCATTTATTCTTACCCAGTAGCTCTCCACTGGAGCCCACTTTCCCTTTCATGGATTTCTTTAATGTTTTCTTCACATATAACCCTAATTCCCTAAATCTGTGGATTTGATTCTCTTGAACAAGGTATATATTCTGTTCTGGCTTGAAGTCCCATCCTATCAACATACTCATTCATTTCCTTATATACAATGTTGAGCTAGTTAATTTTTCTTGCTACAGAACTTAGCTGCAGTTAATATCTCCTTTACCTGGAAATGCTTATTTGGTGAGTGTGCAATTTTGCAATGTAAAATTTGCAATTTTAATAACTGTGAATTTGTTTGACTAAAACCATGGCAGGACAGAATTAACTTGCAGATCTAATCTTCCTCCAGTTGGAAAACTCTGCTTTTCTTTCCTGCTTCCTCAGTGAATGACTTGTATGATTTGGGATAATCACTGTCTGAAGAACTGGACGCTGCCTCTGTCTTAAGCATGTTTATAAAGCAGCTGTGTTCTATGTCTTATTATTTCAGGAACACACACACACATTCACACAACTGAGACTTTTCATGAGATAAAAACTGTTACAGAAATAGATGATCAACACATAGTAACAGAGTTGTCTAAGGTTTAAACACAATTTCATAGATTTGTTTCTCTGAATTGCTAAACTTTCAAAACATAATGCTCTATGACGTAAAAAATATATCGTAAGTAGGAGGGGTTAGATTAAGAGAGGAATAAGGCAAATGGATAGATTTTCAGGAGTATTTCAATATTAATAATGGATGAGTATTAAGTATGTTGCACCAGAATTTAAAAATTATTTAAATAAAGAAAAATCAAAGTATAAAATATTTGTTGCCTGTGGTTTCTAAAGTTCATTAAAGAAAAGTCCAGAAAGAGTGACTAGCCCCTTTCAGATTGCGGGCTAAATAGAGAAAAATAGACAGAAAATGACTGAAAAAAATTGTAGATTCTTGCTTTTCTTCTACTGTCAACAATATTTTTTTTATCCCTAAAAAGGATGGTAATATTTTGATCAAAAAGGGAACACATTCTAAGGACAACAGTCATAGTCAAAAATGTTATAATCAGATGCATTATATTTAAGCGGTGGGATTAAAGACAAAACATTGGTATTCAATTCTTAATATTCTAGATATTAAATAAGTTAGTGATAATGGCACGTGTGAGAGAGGGTTTTATAAATCATAGAAATGGTAGATTTCATTCATAGTCACATGCTCAGCTTCAGGCATGTCATTTTGAATCAGGATTCTGCTCTGGAGAGGGGCTGCAAACATCCCTGTCAAGGCTGCACAGTCTGTTCAGACAGGTAGGTGTCAGCAAAGAAAAGTTACTAGGGGCCAGGAGTGGCCTCAGGGATGTGCAGTTCTCTGAGCCTGATGGGAATGTGAATTTGTCAATGGCTGAGGTTGAGGCCAGTGGAAGCTGCAGAGGCAGAAGCTGGGTCAGGGTCTATGATAATCACTTTGACTTTTCTCAGAAAATTTCATTATGCTAACAACATTTCCATGCTGGGAGCACTTTTAACTCCTTAGCTGGACGTTTTTGTTTTTGACTGTTTTGATGCATTTCTCTACTTTGAAGCCCATGATCTCTTCTGTAATAATGAGGCATCTTTGGGCTTCCCTGGTGGCGCAGTAGTTGAGAGTCCGCCTGCCGATGCAGGGGACATGGGATTGTGCCCCGGTCCGGGAAGATCCCACATGCCACGGAGCGGCTGGGCCCGTGAGCCATGGCCGCTGAGCCTGCGCGTCCGGTCCGGAGCCTGTGCTCCGCAACGGGAGAGGCCACAACGGTGAGAGGCCCACGTACCGCAAAAAAAAAGAGGCATCTTTGACAATAATGGGTGCTTACCCAAAAGCAGATGGATAGTGTTTCCTCTGAACCCCTCCAGTCATTCCAGAATGCAGGTGTTTTTGTTATAACGTAATATACATTGTTCTTTTCATCCTGCAAATTGCTTACTAAAAATAGTAGGGCAAACTGCAGGAAAATAGGGCTGGGATAGAGCTCTTAAAACCAATACAGAGAACAAAAATGGTAACATCTTAATAAAAAAATCCTTGCAAACTTCAAAGATGTTAAATTACCACTAATCAAGGAATATAGTAGATACAGTATAAAAAGTAGGTGAGGGCTTCCCTGGTGGCGCAGTGGTTGAGAGTCCGCCTGCCGATGCAGGGGATACGGGTTCGTACCCCGGTCCGGGAAGATCCCACATGCCGCGGAGCGGCTGGGCCCGTGAGCCATGGCCGCTGAGCCTGCGCGTCCGGAGCCTGTGCTCCGCAACGGGAGAGACCACAACAGTGAGAGGCCAGCGAAAAAAAGTAGGTGGAAGTAGCTTGATGGAAAAGGTGTAAAGAAAGATAGAAGCTTCTAGGTTATGAGATAAGGGAAACTCCTGCAGTAAGCACTTGAAAGACACAGTGCAAGGCTCAATGGAGCCAAGAGCTGAGTGGAAGGAAATGGGCATCATGTACAGTCCTGTGTTAATGGGCTTTGCATTAACTTGATGGGGGCAAAAAATTAATGTGTTAGGGAAAAAGGAAATCACATCTGAACTAATGTAACTTCCGTGTCATTTGGAAATCATTCCCCTATCTGCTAATTGTAAGTGAGGAATTAATATTATTATAGAAACTCACACTGTAACAAAATAGATCAAAATTCTTTCTCGAAGACTAGAGTTGATGTTTTATTATCAGTGAGCCCTGGTATATTCATAGTAGGGTGGAAGAGAGTGATTTTCCACTTTTAATGGGTTTTAAACTCATCCCAGTATTCTGTTAAATTGCAGATTTGCATTCAGCTGCTTGGGATGGGGCCCAAGAATTTGCTTTTTTTTTTTCCCCTTCCTTTAGCAAGCTTCCAGGTAATTCAGAAGCTGTCGGTACGTGGACCACAGCAAGCGGAAAGGATTTTTAGAGAACAGACTTTGGAACCAGGTAGACCTGAGTTTGCATCATGGCTCTTCCCATTTAGTAGCTGTGGGACCTTGAGTAAGTTGCTTAACTTCATGAAGCTCAGTTTTTTCATCTGTGAAATCAGGCTACTTTTATCTACACCTTCGCGGCTGTGGTGTTCATTACATGAGATGACATATCTAGAGCATCTAGAGTGGTGCTTGGCACATTGTTTGAGCTCAGTAAATAGTAGTTATTCTTTTAGTATTATTGTAGTTACTATTAGTGATATTTGGATATCTAATGACATACTTAGTTTCCTCAACACATTCACGATTCATTTCTCCTGAGATCTGCTGATTTTCTCCTTTACTGTTGATCTTTATTCTATATTGAGTTCCATGACAAAAACTGTGTATTACTTCCCAATATCTTTCCCTTTTTCTTTAGATTGGCATATGGCACCCAGCTAAAAGATGACATTTACCAACCTCCTATGCATCTAGGTGTGGCCAAGTTAATACGTCTTGCTCAGTGTTATGTGGGCATTCCTAGATTTCTTAAAAAGAGCAGCATTTTCCAACTGGACAAACTCTTTATCCACTAGCTAATGGAAGGTAGGGTTCAAAAAGATGATACCAAGGAATTGTTGATTTTAGGTGTGAAATGGTATTGTGGTTATATTTTAAAAGAGTGCCACTATCCTTTAGAGATTCATACTAAAATATTCACAGGTTAAAACATAAGATGTTTGGGATGTATTATAAAATAATCCTCAAGAAGTGGAAAGAGGAGTGGGTGAGGGAATAGAAACAGGATTAGCAGTGAGTTGACAATTGTTGAAGGTAGGTGAAGTGTACGTGAGGAAATCACTCTCTCTACCTCTGCATGTTTGAAAATTTCCAAAGCAAAACATTAAAATTTTTTTTAATGAAATCAAGACATGAAGAATAATTTTAATGTTTTTTGGTTTTTTTTTTTTTGCGGTACGCAGGCCTCTCACCGTTGTGGCCTCTCCCATTGCGGAGCACAGGCTCCGGACGCTCAGGTTCAGTGGCCATGGCTCACCGGGCCCAGCCGCTCCGCGGCACATGGGATCTTCCCGGACCGGGGCACGAACCCGTGTCCCCTGCATCGGCAGGCAGACTCTCAACCACTGCGCCACCAGGGAAGCCCTAATTTTAATCTTAAATAAGCAAATTTCCAAAGATTCACAGAACGTTTTTTTAACCAGCATTTATTCTAGAACATTTGGAATTTATAAAGTATATTTATATGTAACCATCCGATTCTCCAAGTTATTCATCAGTTCTATTTGGCAATGATTAATCAATTGGAAATGGGATTTCTCATTCATACATCTTACTGGTTGCACAAAATCAGTGAGCTTTATCCACTGTATCACTTTGGAAAGATGAACTGAGGTGAAATCTAATTAATATTTTAAGCAACACATCAGTTAGTCTCTATGGTACGAACCCGTGTCCCCTGCATCGGCAGGCAGACTCTCAACCACTGCGCCACCAGGGAAGCCCTAATTTTAATCTTAAATAAGCAAATTTCCAAAGATTCACAGAACGTTTTTTTAACCAGCATTTATTCTAGAACATTTGGAATTTATAAAGTATATTTATATGTAACCATCCGATTCTCCAAGTTATTCATCAGTTCTATTTGGCAATGATTAATCAATTGGAAATGGGATTTCTCATTCATACATCTTACTGGTAGCACAAAATCAGTGACCTTTATCCACACTTGGAAAGACAAACCGAGGTGAAATCTAATTAATATTTTAAGCAACACATCAGTTAGTCTCTATGGTCTTCCATATTTTATCTTGCTTCCCGACTGTCATCATTCATTTCTTTCTCACAGTGAGACCATGAGTATCAGAGGCAAAGGTGGGTCATGGTATCTTCTGTTTAGGTTCTAACAGATCAATGGCTACTAATCCAACACTGCCACCCTCTATGTCTGTCTGGTAACCATACACCACATTACCATTCACCAAGGACCTATTTGATAATTATTACATAACACTATTTTCAATATTTTAAAAACTTTCCTTTCTCTCTACATCCCCTTCCAGCTATGGCACCACTTCTCAACTACCCTTTACAGCAAAATTTCTTTAAAGAATTGTTCATACTTTCTACCTGTAGTTCCTTCCCTTCCATAATCTTTTCATTGCAGTAAAATATATATAATACAGAATTCACCATTTTAACCACTTTAAAGTATACAGTTCAGTGGCATTTAGTATATTTACAATGTTGTGCAACTATCACTATTATCTAATTCTAGAACATTCTTATCACCCAAAAAGGAAAACTTATACCCATTCAGCTATCTCTCCCTATTCCATCCTCCCTCCAGCCCCTGGACACCACTAATCTCTGGATTTTCCTGTTCTGGATATATATATATATTTTTTTCGCGGTACGTGGGCCTCTCACTGTTGTGGCCTCTCCCATTGCGGAGCACAGGCTCCAGACACGCAGGCTCAGCGGCCATGGCTCACGGGCCCAGCCACTCCGCAGCATGTGGGATCTTCCCAGAACGGGGCACGAACCCGTGATCCTTGCATCGGCAGGCGGACTCTCAACCACTGAGCCACCAGGGAAGCCCTGGATATTTTATATAAACGGAATTATACAATATGTAACCTTTTGTGCCTAATTCTTTAACTTAGCATAATGTTTTCTAGGTTCATCCACAATGTAGTGTATAGCTGTACTTCATTCTTTTTTTTCTGGATATATAATATTCCATTGTATGGATATACCATATTTTGTTAAACCATTCATCAGTTGATGGACATTTGGGTTGTTTCAACCTTTTGGCTATTGTGAATAGTGTTGCTATGAACATATGCATACTGATATTTGTTTGAACACCTGGTTTCAATTCTTTGGGGTTTTTACCTAGGAGTGGAATTACTGAGTCATTTGGTAATTACTGAGTCATTTGGTAATTACTGAGTAATAGCCAAACTCTTTATCCAGTGTCTGTGCTATTTTGTATTCCTACCAGCAATGTATGAGGGTTCCAAGTTCTCTAGATCCTCACCATGACTAGTTATTTTCTGTTATTATTATTTCTTAATTCTATCCAACCAAGTGGGTGTGAAATGGTATCTCATTGTGGTTTTGATTTGTATTTCTTTAATGGCATTGAGCATTTTTTCATATGCTTGTTGGCCATTTATGTCTCCTCTTTGGAGAATGTGTATTCAAATACTTTGTCCACTTTTAATTGGGTTGTTTACCTTATGTTGTTGACTTGTATGAATTCTTAACATATTATGGACATGACTCTCATCAGGTATATTATTTGTAAATATTTTCTCTACTTGGGTCATTCTTGACAAAGGATAGCACAGAACCTAAAAATCTCAAATGTTCTGATATTCAATTGTGTGGGTTGAAAGTATAGCTTTTTAAAAATTTAGTTTGCCTGTAGGCTTATTATTAGTAGAGATAAAAAATTTCAAATCCTTGAATTGTAGGCAATACTAGAGTCCATTTCTAATACCCAAATACTTCCCTAAACATTGAAGTATTTACATGTGCAATTTCGTTCTCAGACTATTTGAAATATTACCTTGGAACTACAATTAAAATAAATGTTAATGGGTTTAAGGAAGGCTACCACAACAGAAATTCAATGTCTTTGAATCTTTCCTGATTCCTGGACCTTTGCAAAATAATATATACTATTTAATTTTAATGTACTGGATTACCAGGCTCGGAAATTTGGCCTTACATGTTTAACATTACAACTGATAGGCTGATTTATTTTGGAAGTCAGTAGACTCCTGACATTTTTGTAAAATAAAGATAGCCCATGCAGAATTCCTATGAATGACCTAAAGAAGATGTGTCAGTCAGGGTCTAGCCAGGAGACAGAAATAGCTCAGTAAATTGAGTGGAACATTTCAATATAAAGAATTATTATCTAATAATGAACTAATAGCAGGGAGTAACTATTAAGGGATAAATAATTAATAGTTAACTAAATAACAGGAGATTACAGCTTAGCAATAAAGTGAACTCAACAGAACACAAGAATAGCAGAGGTAGGGAGGAGCTACTACTTCTACAGCTGAGTCTAATACCCATGGAAGGAAAAGACTTGGAAGGAGGCCAACACTGATATCCAGACCCTGTTGGAGAGGGTGTGGCTGTGGCCTACTTAGTAACAGAGAATTTGCTGAAGTGCCACCAGCCAGGTCTGGCTGGAAACCACCTGTTGGGGCCCTAGTAAAACTAGTTGGGAATCAGCCCTCTGGGATGCTGGTGAGGCTCACTGGTAAGTCACTTTCTGAGCTGCTAGTGAGACTCTGCATGGTGCTGGCTAAACTTGTTGGTGCATGAGTGCCACTGGGTGTCCCATATGCTGCTTTCTGTTCCACGCCCCCTGCTGACAAAGCCTAACATTGCACTAGCTGACAAGAGAAAATATTTGCATGGTCCAGCTCCTGTATCACAAAGCAAAACAAAGGTGAACTTGGAGCTCAGAGACAATAAATTGATAACTGGCACAGATGGTGATCTATGACTATTTGAGGGAAGAACCCAGGTTTATGGTTTATGAGGCAAAGTTTTAGAGGTGGTTATTTATGTAATACAAAGAAGCAGAGTGATTAGTTTGAGAACAAAAGCTTAGCAATGGCTGAACCAGGAAACCTGTAATAACCGAAAAATAGATACGTTGAGGGTTATCTGAATTTGCGAGCCCAGAAGTTCCTAAAACAGGAAATTCTCTCTTGGAGCAGACCCAAAGATAATGCCAAAAGCAGGTGCCATACAATTAAGTATGAGTCAATATCACATGTTCTAGATAAAGTGTTCTGTTGCATGAAGAATTGCAGACATCAGCAAACAGGTGATTTTGTTTGTTTGTTTATCTGGGGGTGCTGCTGTGAAATCAGACCAGGCCTATTTTTCAGGACCTGGAAAAAAGATACAGTTTTCCTTTTAGGGGTGTATCAGTGAAGAATGCTTTTTTCTGCAAGTAATAAATAACCTTTTTTTTTTCCTACAAGTAATAAATAACAGTGGTTTCAGGGAAAAAGAATAAAACATTTATGTTGGATATTAATCCCTTATGGGTCATGTCATTTGCAAATATTTTCTCCCATTCAGTAGTTTGTCTTTTCATTTTGCTGATGGTTTCCTTTGTTGCATAAAAGCTTTTAAGTTTAATTAGGTCCAATTTGTTTATTTTTGTTTTTATTTCCTTTGCTTTAAGAGATGGATCCAAAAAAATATTGCTACAATTTATGTCAAAGAGTGTTCTGCCTATGTTTTCCTCTAGGAGTTTTATAGTATCTGGTCTTACACTTAGGTCTTTAATCCATTTTGAATTTATTTTTGTATATGGTGGTATAGAATGTTCTAATTTCATTCTTTTACATGTAGCTGTCCCATTTTCCCAGCATCACTTGTTGAAGAGACTGTCTTTTCTCCATTGTGTATTCTTGCCTCCTTTGTCATAGATTAATTGACCATAAGTGTGTGGGTTTATTTTTGGGGGCTCTCTATCCTGTTTCATTGATCTATGTGTTTGTTTTTGTTCTAGTACCATACTGTTTTGATTGCTGTAGTTTTGTAGTATAGTCTGAAGCCAGGAAGTGTGATTTCTTCAGATCTGTTCTGCTTTCTCAAGATTGTTTTGGCTATTCGGGGTCTTTTGTGTTTCCATACAAATTTTAAAATTATTTGTTCTAGTTCTATGAAAAATGTCATTAGTATTTTGATAGGGATTGCACTGAATATGTAGATTGCCTTGGGTAGTATGGTCATTTGAATAATACTGATTCTTCCAGTGCAAGAGCATGGTATATCTTTCCATCTATTTGTATCGTCTTCAATTTCTTTCATCAGTGTCTTACAGTTTTCTGAGTACAGGTCTTTTACCTCCATAGCTCATACAGCTCAACATCAAAAAAAACAAACAACCCAATTAAAAATTGGGCAGAAGGACTGAATAGATATTTTTCCAAAGAAGAAATGCAGATGGCTAACAGGCACATGAAAAGGTGCTCAACATCGCTAATTAGCAGGGAAATACAAATCAAAATCACAATGAGATATCAAATCATCCCTGTCAGAATGGCTATCATAAAAAAGTCTACAAATAACAAATGTTGGTGAGAATGTGGAGAAGGAAAACTTGTATGATGTTGGTAGGAATGTAAATTGGTGCAGCCACTGTGAAAAACAGTATGGAGGTTTCTTAAAAGACTAAAAATAGAACTACCATATGACCCAGCAATTCCACTCCTGGGTATACATCCAAAAAAAACAAAAACAGTATTTCAAAAAGATATATACACCCCAATGTTCATAGCAGCACTATTTATAATTGCCAAGATATGGAAGCAACCTAAGTGTCCATCAACAGATGAATGGATAAAAAGATGTCATACACACACACACACACACACACACACACACACACACAGACACACAATGGCACTACTCAGCCATAAAAAAGAATGTAATTTTGCCATTCACAGCAACATGGATTGACTTTATGCTAAGTGAAATAACTCAGAGAAAGATAAATACTATGTGATATCACTTATATGTGGAATCTAAAAAATACAACAAAATAGTGAATATAACAAAAAAGAAGCAGACTCACAAAAATAGAGAACAAACTAGTGCTTACCAATGGGGAGAGGGAAGAGGGGAGGGGCAATATAGGGGTAGGGAATTAAGGGGCACAAACTGTTAGGTATAAAATAAGCTACAAGGATATATTGTACAACATAGGGAATAGAGTCAATATTTTATAATATATTATAAAACTATAATAACTATAAAGGAAGTGTAACCCTTAAAATCTGTGAATCACTATATTGTACACCTGTAACATGTAATATTGTACAGCAACTATACTTCAATAAAAAAGAGGAAAAAAACCCCAAATATAAATTTGCACTCAAAAGGAAAAAAAAAAGGGGGAATAAAACATTTAAGTACTCACATAACAAAATATCTGGAGGAAACAGATCCTTGATAATCTCAAAGACCAACATTTTTTACATCTTCCTGCCCTATCATCCTTGGAATACTGGCTTTATGGTTGGAACATGATGCCTGTTGCTCTAGGTATCATTTCACCATTTAAGACAAGAAGAAGCAAGAAAGGAGTTGACATCTACGTACGTGCTCAACAGACATCACTGGTATCAAACTGCTTGACAAATATTTATTGAACCATCGTGTGTGGCAATGTGTCAGGCTGTGGAATTTAATGATTAATTTAAAAAAATGTATATTCCGGGCCCTTTAGCAAATCCTACAGACTCAAATATGAGACTTCTCCTTCCTAGGGTTTCCTTTTCCATAATGCTCACGCCTGACTCTTCACAAAGGAGAATCTTTCTCCTACTCCTGCACACTCGCTGTAGTTCCTCTGCCCTGAGTCCACCTGATACATTCTGGGAGTTACCCTATTTATTTATACTTACAATATCATATGTTTAGGATAATATTTTATCTAACGGTGTTTTGCGACAGAATTCTCTAACATAAAACCTTTTTTAAAGATACAATTTTTATTGATGGTAGCCAAGGTATTTATTCTCTCTCTTTCCCTCTTTCTCTCTTCTTCTCTCTTTTAAACCTAATAAGCTATTATGTTAGGCGCTATGAAACCGCCATTTTTTTTTTTTGTTTCTGTTTCTGCGGTACGGGGGCTTCTCACTGTTGTGGTCTCTCCCGTTGCGGAGCACAGGCTCTGGACGCGCAGGCTCAGCGGCCACGGCTCACGGGCCCAGCTGCTCCGCGGCATGTGCGATCTTCCCGGACTGGGGCACAAACCCGTGTTCCCTGCATGGGCAGGCGGACTCTCAACCACTGCGCCACCAGGGAAGCCCAAGAGACCGCCATTTTTAAAGAGCGTTCTCTTTGTGGTAAAGGTCTGATTTCTGTCTGAGTAGTGGGAAATGTATTGACTTTGACAACCAAGAGAGAACCTCTATTTTTAAAAATAACTTTCAATAATACTGACAATTTCTCATGATCTAACTTACAACTTTGGAAGGGACAGTTCCTTCTGTACGTTTTGGGACCCAATTCTTTTTTTTTTTTTTTTTGCCACACCATGTGGCTTGTGGGTTCTTAGTTCCCCAACCAGGGATTGAACCTGGGCCCTTGGCAGTGAAAGCGCCAAGTCCTAACCACTGGACCACCCAGGGATTCCCTGGGAACCAATTCTTAAAAAATCATGGAATAACTCTTTAAATAAATGGAAAAAAACCCACAGTGTGTTAAAACTGCAATATATAAAGAAAAAAAGTACAATATAATTAACTCACAGGTTATTTAATAGCTTTGTATTACTAACTTTCATACCCCTGAAAATATGTTGGTCCTTTTCATCCTCTGATCCCTTCAGCTTCATCTGCTTTCTATATTATGGAATCTCCTCTTACCAGGTTTGTCTTTTCAGAGGAGGTTTGTCTTTTCAGGTTTGTCTTACCAGGTTTGTCTTTTCAGACAGGCAAGCCTGTCCTTGGCTTGCCTATATAATATTATACAAATAATGGAGAGGATTTTCCCTCTATGATGTTTTTCTGAGATGGTTTTCTCTTTGAAAAATGTTTTCAGTTTCAAAAACAAACTCCACAGATGTACAAAAAAAACCCCCAAAAAACCAACTAGACACAGAGTTTAGCTTCTTCAACAGAATGTGCAAAAGACAGGAAGCAGCAGCCAGATTCTCAGGCTCTGATTGTCCCAAATCACACAAGTCATCAACTGAGTAATCAGGAAAGGAAAACAAGCCATTTTTAGTTGAAAGAAGATTTGAATCCATAATATGCACTGTAAGCCCACAATGGATGGTTTATAACCAAACAGCCGATTTTTGTGACTTAATTTGAGTTTCCCGGTACAACATATCTTGAAAATTGCACAAAAATATCATACAGAATATATTATGCAAAATGCTCAAATACTGAGATGCAAGATTTTCTTGCCTCTTGGGAGCAGTCTTAACAGTCATCCGTACCAGGTGCAAACTATTCCAGGCAGAGGGTTGGGCTGGAAAGAATATATTTTTTCATCAGTTCCAGAAATCTATCTTTCTGAGGGATTAGGAGGAGAAATTTCTAGAACTGTGTAGGTGTTTCTGAGTCATTGGAAGAGGAATCTAGAATTGTTCATTTAGTTTGTGGGATCATATAAACTCAGGCTTGACTTACTGCTGTCATTTAGTGTTCCTGGTGATCAGTTTTCTTGATGTAAAACGGGGGTATATTCAGGGCTCAGTTGTAGATAATAGGAAACATTTGGGTAAACTAAGATGAATGAGATAGATTGTGAAGAAGAGCTGACTCTCTCTGGGTCTCCAGGAGAGACTCCCAGAATAACTGAGAGCCACCTTCTAAACAAAGGGCTACCTCTGCAACTGTCAGGAAGCTGGGGAATCAGGAAGGCATTGTTGGTACACTTTGTTCCAGAATCACACTACCTTAGCTATGGACCGGTGTTAGAAGCGTCCACCAGCATTAGAGCTCCAGAGACAGACCATGCCTACTAAATCCACTCCAGCAAAACCATGTTATTGGCATCCCCACCTTTCCTTCCTTTTATTTACTAAATGAACACAACACATATTTGCTGAGTACTTATTACAACAAATGAGTAAAATATATAGTACAGTAGAAGGTGACAACTGCCATGGAGAAAAATAGTGTACAGGATGGGAGTAGAGAGTATTGAGGGGGTGAAGGAGGTCTCCCTGAGAAAATGATATTTATGTGAAGACCTGAAGGAAACCAGAGGATAAGCCCTGTGAGTCCCTAGGGAAGAAGTGTCTGGGAGAGGGAACAGAAAGTACAAAGGCTCTGAGACAAGAGGTTCCCTGGAAGTTTCAAGGAACAGAAAGGAGATCCGCTTGGCTGAAGTGGAGTCAGTTAGGGGATGAGCCCTCTATCAGAGATTACACTTATTCCAAAGTACAAATTTCTTAAGAGGTTTCTTAAGTAATTTATTGCTTGGTTTGCTATATAGACCATGTATATATTTTGAACTAGGATATTCAAAGACTTGAATAGAATTTAAACTAATACATGCTCCTTGAAATGAAAGAATAGATCTATTAATACTAATATATTTGAAGCTACTGCTTTCAAATAATATTCTGTGCTATTAAAGGTATCATATCTAGTTTGGCATTGTTTCTTTACAGTTTTTAGATTTTTATCATCATAAAAAATTTAAAAACACGTATCTGTCTTTGATGCAACATGTTTGTGTGAAGAATTAATGAGTTACATGATTGAATTCTACATTTTGGAAGATTCTTACAATAGGCTTCATCTTTATTATAGTACAACTATTACATCCAAAAGAAAATCTGAGTATAAGCTGTCAGATGCATCACTGAAACACATCTTAAGGATGGAGAATAATGAGTAGGCTGGCTTTGACAAATACTTCTTTTCAATGGAAGGCTAAAAGTGAACAAAATAAACTCATTTCTGTGGGAGATAGCAACTTACATTTACCTTCCTTTGACAAAATACTTCACCCTCACAAATAATTTGCATATTCTAAGAATACTGGTTTTTGTCTGAGACACAACTGATCTTATTGTAAAAACCATTGCACTGCCATTATAATCAGGTGTTACCCTAGGGATTTAGAGGAACACATGGAAGGTGGGCTGAGGAGAAAACTACACAAAAGACGTCTAAAAGATAGAAGGTGTTAGAGCACGGTTTCTCAAACTTGGCATAATTATCATTGTGCCATTTGTGGCAGCTGTCCGGTATCCAGGATATTTAGCAGCATCTCTGGCCTCTGTCTACTAGTAACATCTCCCTCCTCCTCCTTATGTGACAACCCAAAAAGTCTCCAGACTGAGGACCACTGACTTAGAATCAGAAGAGTGAAACAACTTAAAAAACTGATCAGAGCTTGAAATCTGGAAGAGACAGTTCCACCTACGGATCTGGGAACAAAAGGACTCACCGGGGCTTCCCTGGTGGCGCAGTGGTTGAGAGCCCGCCTGCTGATGCAGGGGACACCGGTTCGTGCCCCTGTCCGGGAGGATCCCACATGCCACGGAGCGGCTGGACCCGTGAGCCATGGCCGCTGAGCCTGCGCGTCCGGAGCCTGTGCTCCACAACGGGAGAGGCCACGGCAGTGAGAGGCCCGCGTACCGCAAAAAAAAAAAAGGACTCACTGAACGGAGACCTAAAGAATTTAAAATTAAATCTTAGAGGCAATTTTAGTATGATTTGCAACTCCAGTTAAATAATTATTGGTAATAATCATTAGTTTAACATGTGTACAAGTTTTTGTGTAGACAAAAGTTTTTAACTCTTTTGAGTAAATACCAGGGGAGCAGGATTTCTGGATCATATGGTAGAATGTGTTTAGTTTTGTAAGAAGTTGCCAAATTGTCTTCCAAAGTGGGTGTACCATTTTGCATTCCTATCAGCAATGAAAGTTCCTGTTGCTCCACATCTTAACCAGCATTTGGTGAGGTCAATGTTGTAGATTTTGGCCATTCTAATAGGCGTGTAGTGGTGTCTCACTGGTGCTTTAATTTGCATTTTCCTGATGACATATGACGTGGACCATTTTTTCATATGCTTATTTGCCATCTCTATATCTTCTTTGGTGAGGTATCTGTTAAGGTCTTTGGCTCATTTTCTAATTGAGTCGTTTTCTTATTGTTGAGTTTAAAGTTCTTTGTATATTTTGGATAAAAGCCCTTTATCAGATATGTATTTTGCAAGCATTTTCTCCTAGTCTTTTTTATTTTCTTAATAATATCTTTTGCAGAGCAGAAAATTTTAATTTTAATGAAGTCCAGCTTATCGATTATTTCTTTCATGGATTGTGCTTTGTTGCTTTATCTAAAAAGTCATCACCAGGACTTCCCTGGTGGTCCAGTGGTGAAGAATCTGCCTTAGAATGCAGGGGACACGGGTTCGATCCCTGGTCGGGGAACTAAGATCCCACATGCCGCGGGGCAACTAAGCCTGCGCGCCGCAACTATTGAGCTCGTGCACCTCAACTAGAACCCACGTGCCACAAACTACAGAGCCCACGTGCTCTGGCATCTGCGCGCCACAGACAGAGAAGAGAAAACCCACATGCCACAACTAGAGAGAAGCCCGCGCACTGCAAAGAAAGATCCCACATGCCTCAATGAAGATCTGGTGTGCCACAACTAAGACCCGATGCAGCCAAAAATTTTAAAACTAACTAAATAAATATAATAATAAATAAATCTTTAAAAAGTCATCACCAAACCTAAGGTCATTTAATTTTCTTCTATGTTATCTTCCAGTAGTTTCGTGTTTTGCATTTAAGTCTGTGATCCATTTTGAGTTAATTTTTGTGCAGAGTGTGAGGTCTAACTTAACTTTTTTTGGCATGTGGATACAGTATCCAGTTGTTCCAGCACCATCTGTTGAATGGTGAAAATTGACAGCAGAGAGGCTTAGTAATATCCAAGATCACTAGGAAAGGGTAGAATTTATATTTATTTATTTATATATATACTTATTTATTTATTTAAAATTTTTAATTTGTTTATTCACTTGGCTGCGCCAGGTCTTAGTTGCAGCATGTGGGATCTTCGTTAACACATGCAGGATCTTCGTTGAGGCATGTGGGCTCTTAGTTGTGGCATAGGGTATCTAGTTCCCTGGCCAGGGATCGAACCTGGGTCCCGTACATTGGGAGTGTGGAGTCTTAACTGCTGGACCGTCAGGGAAGTCCCAGAAGTTATATTTAAACACGGAAAGTCTAGCTTTGAAGACTGTACTTTTTTTTTTTTGGCTGCAGTGGGTCTTCATTGCTGCAGGTGGGCTTTCTCTAGTTGCGGTGAGCCAGAGCTACTCTTCATTGCAGTGCATGGGCTTCTCATTGCGGTGGCTTCGCTCGTTGTGGAGCACGGGCTCTAGGCACACAGGCTTCAGTAGTTGTGGCTCGTGGGCTCTAGAGTGCAGGCTCAGTAGTTGTGGCGCATGGGTTTAGTTGCTCCACAGCATGTGGGATCTTCCTGGACCAGGGATTGAACCTGTGTCCCCTGCACTGGCAGGCAGATTCTTAACCACTGCAGCACCAGGGAAGTCCCAGGTAGACTGTACTTTTAACTGCTGGGCTAATGTTGGTAATTCTTGCCAATAATTATAATAATGATATGGATAATCACTGCTATTTCTTGAGCATTTGCTATATTAAAGGCATTTTGATAGGTGGTGAGTGAAACTAGACATGGTACCATTTAGTTTCTAGAAATAAATATTATATTTCCATATATATTATTTATTATGCTATAGGTAATATTTTTTATCCCATTTCAATGATGGAGAAACTAAGACTTAGGGAGGTTTAGTATCTGCTAGTAAGTGGCAGACGCACTCTTTGAACAGAGGTCTGACTCCCTAGCCCATGGGTTCAACTGTCAGCTAATAACTTACTTAACTTTTGGAAATTTAGTTTTGCCAGTGGTCTCTGCTGCATCCTGCAGATCCTTCCTACGAAAGGGAAATAAAACAACTCTTTGCCTGAGTCCAAAGATAGGATCAAAATCCCAATGTCTCCTTTAAATTGTTCAACCCATCCCAGATTGCATTTATTACTCTTATTTTAAATACAGGCCACAGAGACCAAGTAGTCTGCTTCATGAAATATGGAATAGCAGGAGGAGACTTTTGTTTTCTAATGGGGAAGTGGAGGATGCCAGCAATAACTTCCCATGTTTCCATTAAGATGTACTATTGGTGCTTGCACTCATAGAGTTGAATCCATAAATTTATAGAAAATTATACTCATTTTCTTCATCTCAGAAATCAGAAGTTTCCAAGTAGGAAAGCAAATTGACTTTCACGTAATTTTCTTAGCTCATTTCAGTTGAGGAGCCTTTTACTATCTGAAGTTTTCTGAGTGTAGCTCAGAGGCAAATGAATCTTTCACTTTAAATAGCATGAAACATCTGAGAGTTAGTTCTTATCTGTTAAATTAATAGTTCATGGAATTCCATGCACTGTAGAGTTTGTCCTAAATTCACGGTAGAATGAAAGTCCTTCTCTCTGATGGAAAAACTTTCACTGCTGTGCTGAGATTGGTTTTGCCAAGATTGCATTTTGCACATTGATTTAATTAGGTGATTCTCATTCTGTTTTACTTTAAGATGATGTCTCTATGGGATGAAGTGAATGTTTTTTAACAGATATGATGCAGACAAGAATTAGTTATTAGTTATTAGTTATTAGTTAATATCAGAGATTGTTGATCCAGTCATTAGACTGCCAGGCTGAAGTGACCGACATTAAGAGATACTTTTCAAGAGCACTCTTCAGATGGTAAAAATTGAACAATGTTCCACATGAGTTCTTCCCTTTATATTACAATTTCACATTTTAGAATTCAAAACAAATGGTAAATGTGAAATTCTCTATTAAAAACTTTCTATAATATATACTCCGTTAAAAATTTTCTGTGGAAAATTTATTTCACTAAAAACTTGCAAGCCCAAACATGCAACTCCAACATACAAAACTGTTCCCTTTTGTTCTAAACATAGCACTGTTCTCCAGATGGGGTCCAACCTTCACAGAAGAAACCTTATTGATCCCCTCTCTCATTATAAACCTTTAATAATGATATGGAAGACCCAAACATAGTGAAAAATAAGAACTGACTGAATGTTAATTGCATTTGAAAATAGGTTGTGTTCATATTAGTTTTTTGGACCATTTTAACCCACACTAAGCTTACTGTCAATAAAAGCCCTTCTGATTTTAAAAAATGTATTATTATACCTGCTGCTGCTAAGTCACATCTTCCTATATTTGTGCAATTGTTTCTTACATTTATCCTTAGTTAATTTCTTATTGGTGTATTTTTGGTTCATCTTAGTACATGGAGATAGTTTTTTAGTTTTGACTTTGTCAACAGTATCATCTGGAAGTTTTGGGGGTATACCTTTATCCAAGTCATTAACAATAAACAATGAAGCATATAAATATTAACCAGCCAGCACCAAGGACAGAGTCAATATATAGTTAGAGCAGTTGGATTGATTCTGTTATCATGTGTATATTTACGTGGACTCAACTTTAGCATTGATGTACACTTTTCTAACAAAAGACTAATTCATACCCCAGAAGGCCAAGGGACTGATTTGTAATGGAAGATTTAACTGCTGTGACTAATGTTATCATCATATCCACCAGCTGAAATTCTTCCTATTGTCAAGATATCTGGGACTCCAACTCAATGATCAGAATGATTCTCATTCCAAGAATGATCTTGCAGAGCTAAATCAAGCTGAACTCACCTAAGAATTATTTCATCTTTTTGTATTCACCCATATAGATTATCAAGAAATCTTGATTTACCAATTCGTTGTGTATCATATGTCAATTTGGGATTTTTTTGGTTTGAATTTGTAACCTATTTTCCCCTAGTAATGATATTACCATGGTGGTTAAATTCCCAGCTATTCCAATAAAACTTGTTTGAGCTGTAATGTGGATAAAACAATGTACTTTTAGCAAAAACAGATAGAAAATGGTAGCTGTCTTAAAACTAATAATTAAACAAAATAAACACGATGAATGAAAACTTGCTCATGAAATATTCACAAAAATTCTCCTACCTTCAATTTCTCTTGTGGTAAGCTGGTCCCAGTCTGCTTTCAACAGTTTTGCTCCATCCTCATGGCACACTGGGTACACCTACGAAGTAGAATTTATTACACTGTACTGTAATTATCAACTTATTTTGCACTCTTCCTTACTAGGAGAATCTTCTGTAAACTCTGACTTGCTAATGGAGGTTTTGAGACATTAAAAAAAAAGGTTTTGGAGGATTTAATTATGAGCATGATGCAAACAAAAAGGCTTCTAGAAGGCCAGTTCAAAGATTCACTCTTGGCAAGAACACTTATAGGAAAAGAGGATGGTTGTCTAATATTTGTTGAACTATAGAAAATAATGTTTCATAACAACCACCAAGTGAGAGTCAGCTGGGAGGGTAGATGACTGGTTTCTCAGTATTAAACCCGTTAAGCCCTAAAATTGCTTATGCATTTTATCAGGAGGGCTAATTTCTTCCCAGAGGAAGGGTTGGAATAATGTAACAGAATAGGGTTCTGTACCATACCAGGTTTTGGACAATTTGTTTTTTACAGACATAATGGGGTCTTGTATATATAAACAACCCTGATTTTAAAAAAATGTGGTTTGGTTCAGTCTTGTTAATGAACCCAAATTTAGCTCCCCATTCTTGGAGATCACAGGTATGTATTTATGAGGATATTACAGAGAGAGAATTTGTGTGTGTGTGGATGCTACACCCTTTCTATATATGGAATCAAGATCAGGAAGACTGTGCCCTCAAGCACAGTGATCATTTATGACAAAGCAGGTGTTATGGAGCATGTTGAAACAAAACAGAAAGAATGCAAGTGTTAATAGCATTACATTTCAAGCCAGTAAGGACTAGTTCAAGAACATGAAGACCTGAAAGACCTGCACCATATTAAAACTGTGGGGAAATCAATTTTGCCTTAAGAAAACAATACCACAGCAATGTATCCTGAACCACAGAAGAAGGCAATTAATAGGAAGGGTTATCCAATATGACTGGGTTTTAATTCTATGAATCTGATTTGTTTTGGAAGAAGATCTCTTTTGGAATATTTATTCTTTAAAAAATATATTTAATGACATTTAAGTCATTTTAACTCCCTATTTTATATGAGACCTTAATTTGTGCCAACCTACAGTTTGATTAAGTAAGATTTTTCAGGAAGGTAGACCCCAAGGTTGACAAGATATTACTATGCAGGGCCAGGATCACGCTTAATTTGTTTTTACTTAGTAGGCAGTTGGAAATTTTTTGTTGGGTGGACTTACTGGATAAAGGATAAAATGTGTTCTGCAGGTCTGTTTGATCTATTAGGGGCTAACCAGTATGTGCTACTGTGCCGAGTCCTTTGATGAATGAGTGAATGAATAAATGAATGAGTAAATGAATGAATAGAATTATCTGTTGGTCACCATCTGAGAGATGAGGATTCTGAGGTCACAAAGGTGGTTGCATCACTATTACCGTATTTGTCTTATCTTTAGTTACCACTCAATACTTTTTTGCTGATTTAAATCGAACATTCCTTATTCCTGTTTCAGGTGCCGTAACATTTTACATTTCCTGTTCTCTTTTTAATATATCATTTTAACTAAAATATTTTATTGATACTTTCTATATTACTCCCCCTTTTCTACTTTTTAATGGCTTAACAACAGCTGCTAAGAAGATTAGAGGAATATATTGATGTTAAAGCAAAGTGATGCGATTAAAGTTGTGCTTTATGATTTTTATATTTTTCTACATCTAGACTACATTACTTTTTATATAAAAATTTGTAAAACTATCTTACACCTGAAGTTTAGTTGCTTTTCAGTTCCTAAGTTTTCTCATACCCAAAGCTAAATACCTAATCTCCAAACCCTAAGCCCACACTTAGCTTGCAAGAGATATACTAGAATTGTAGAGCTGTAGAAGGAATTCAAACAGAATAAGACTGGACTAGATTTTATGATTCTACAACATTTATTATAGAGCCTGCATTCTTTTAAGGTTCGTAACTGGCTAAATCCTAGGAAGAACAAGATAAATAAAATGCCAGTATTGTCTCCATGGAGCTTATATGTAGGCAAGTAGGTATATCGTCTAAAATACATGTAGTGAGTGCTAGATGAGGGAAGTTCCTGGAGTTCTATGGAGTCAAGTGGATGGTGTGACACATTTCATCTCCCAAGAGGATCAGAGCATGCTTTTAAAAATAGGCAATTGGATCCTCTTAAACTGAGTCTTGAAGGGTTGAGAGCTGTGAGGTACACAAGGGAGGAGGGTTCAGTCCAGACTAAGGGAAAGGAACCTGTACAAACATGTAGCCAGAGTCACAGATGGCTATGGTCGTAACGTGGTCAGTTTAGACCTCATGGCTCTCGTAATTTCTGGCTTGAGTTGTTACCACTGAATGAAAGTGACTCTCTCAGAGGAAATGTCAACTGTCAAAATGTCTGAGACTCTGTGGCGCAATGGAAGAACTTAATGCTTGTGCCTCTGTTCTCAAGCCATTGGAATCCCCGTCACAAAAGATTGTGAAGTGAGGCAGACAGTAGTTTTAAATGTAGGTTCTAGAGTCAAAATGCCTGGCTTCACATTTACAGCCCACCAACTGGTACATCTTTGAACATGAGCAGATTTCCTGACTTCTCTCTGCTTCAGTTTCCTCATCTATAAAATGAGGGGAGTAATAGTGACTACCTTATAGGGTGCTTGTGAGCACTGAAAAGTGCAGTTTAAGAAAGATCATCGTGGCTGCACTTCCAAGCCTTGTCCTCCAATAAAGTTTTTGTCAGTAATCCCGTCTCTTAGTGGCTGCCAAGCTCAAGAGTTGGAAGCAAGTAGTGTCATTTATTGGACTCTTAAAACCTCACTACAAGGCTGCCGCGTGGGGTAGAAAAGATCTGATAGTTTGCTTTCCTGGTTAGACTTTTTTCTTCTTGGAAAATGACAAATGAACTGATAGGAACATTCTAATTGGCTTGATAGTTGTATTTCTTATTGCAAATTAACAGGTGACTCTTTTGGTTTATCAAGTCAGAAAGCAAAAATGTGGCTCGTATTTTATGGAATCAGTTTGAGGATCAAATAAATTTCCTTTTGTACAGCATCTCTCTCTAAACATGATACATAAACGTATTAATTGTGAGTCTTTCTTCCACTGCCAGCATTATAAAAGGCTCTATTTTATATTTTAAACCAGAATGGGAACATTTCTACTTAAATAGAAAAGCTAAAAGCCAAAGATATTCTTCCAGGAGTTATTTTAATTACTAAGCACCTTTCAGTAGATATTTATGGTTCTTGGACTATGGAATCAAATTTTGTCTTTCTAATAACTACTTGAGATTATGAATTCCAGCAGAAATAATTTATTATATTAATTAAGAGACACTGTAGTGACATGTTGAATGGTAATAGGAATCAGACAGGATTATTAAGGATGAGGTGGATATATAAAATAATGCTTTTCATGACTAAAATTTATCTTGATTCACTTGCTAAAAATAACTTGATATATTTCATTTCTCTGATACTTTTATTATAATTCTCTATGAATATCATTTAGCCTAGGTAGGATATTTCATTAATTAAGTATAAATTGTACTATGTCAAGGCAGGAAATAATAAAGTTATGTGTAAGCATTAACACATATGAGAGTAAATGAAATTAAATTAATCTAACCAAGATGCCAAGCATAAAAATAAATTACATGGGTTGAAAAGAAATGTGAATGTCAAATAAAGAAGAGGAATTGCATTCTACATCTAGCAAGGTGGATGAATAGGGTTGAGATCCAGATAAAGAAAGTTTTAAACTCATAACTATTACTAGACTTAACTTCAAAATGAACAAATTTCAATTTAGACTTTTTCTTACCCTGAGCTGCAGCAGTATGTCTCCACTTCATGATGAATACTGTCAAGAATGACAATGGAAGATGAATTAAACCATCAGGACGCTCCTCCTAGGATAGGATGCCATGTGAGGGAAAAGAAGACAAATTCAGTCTAAAATTAATGCACATCACCAGCATCCTCAAAACACTGACTCATAATCAGGCTGAAGTAAACTGTGTGTTATATAGTTTTTCAATTTTCAATTGTCAGTAAACATGGGGTTTTTCCAACAGAAAACTAATGTCTCTCCAAGCAGGCTAAGGTAGTAATGGTAAATTGTCAAAAGATACATTCAATGAAAGCAAAAAAATTACACTGGGCTATTTTCATTTAATTTTTTCATTCAATTTTAAATTATAGTTTATTTCAAATATTTTGCAAAATGTTCCCTTAATTAATAAGGGGAAATTATTTGATTATAGAAAAACATTTAAAATAAAGAGAAATCAAAAGCAGAAATGTAGCCTGTGAAATGTTTACTACTTAGAGAAAAGCACTGTTATTCCACACCCTCTTAAACTTTTATTGTTTTTTAACTTAATTGTGCCTATATTGAATATACATTCAAAATGTATATTGTATTCTGTATTCAATATATATGTATATATGCATATTGTCATCTATATTTTTATTCACTTAGTATAACATAAGCATGCTTGCATGTTATAACACACTCTTGATAAAGATAATTCTTAACAAGTTCACAGTATTCTGACAAGTGTATACAGTCCCAAAAGATATAAAAATTTTTCTCAACTTGATACATATAAACAAATAGCTTTGCAAGGATTGTACTAATTTACACCATGATGACACCATCATATTGTGTGAGAGTGCTTATTTCACTCTTCTTTCTAACATTAGTCTATTTCTGGACTGTTTGCTCCATTTCTTAGGTCTCTTTATCAATTCCTACACAAGTACCACAGTTTAAATAACAAAGCTTTAGAGTGTGTTTTGATATTGGACAGGCAAATGTCCCCAAAGATTCCTCCTTTTTCATCAGGTCTATAAAAAGTTTATTAGAGCTTCCCTGGTGGCGCAGTGGTTGAGAGTCTGCCTGCCAATGCAGGGGACACGGGTTCGTGCCCCGGTCCCGGAAGATCCCACATGCTGTGGAGCGGCTGGGCCCGTGAGCCACAACTACTGAGCCTGCGCGTCTGGAGCTTGTGCTCCGCAACAAGAGAGGCCACGACAGTGAGAGGCCCGCGCACCGCGATGAAGAGTGGCCCCCGCTTGCCGCAACTAGAGAAAGCCCACGCACAGAAAAGAAGACCCAGCACAGCCAAAAATAAATAAATAAATGACTTTAAAAAAAAAAAAAAAAAGTTTATTAGACCTCACCCATATTAACATTGCAATTACTTCTAAAAGCAATAAAAATAATCTTGCAATTTTGGTTGTGTCTTATTGCTTCAAGCCCTTCAATGACTTACCTTTTGTCTAGGGCAGTGGTGCTCAACTAGGGTCGATCCTGTCCCCCAGGGGAAATCTGGTAATATCTGGAGGCATTTTGGTTGTTGCAACTGGAGGGGGTGGAGTGCTGCTACTGACATCTAGTGGTTCAAGTCTAGGGATGCTGCTGAACATTCTTTACTGCGGTGCAGAGGATGACCTCCCCAAACAACAAAGAATTTCCTGCAATTTCCAAAATGTCAATAGTGTGGGGTTTCAGAAACCTTTGTAAATGGGATAAATTGAAAATCCCTTTGCTTGGCACAGCAGCCTCTCTTTCATCTAAGTTAACAGTCTTCAAACTGGGGAACATTTATTGATGGTCAGAGTCCAGATCCTCAAGCTGATCTTCTGGATAACGTGCCCAAGTTCAAAATAATACTTCTACATTAGAGGCAGGGGGAGGGGGAGGAGTGGGAAGGGGGAAGAGAGAAGCATATTTTTCTTTTTTTTTTAAAGATTTAATTTTATTTATTTTTGGCTGCGTTGGGTCTTCGTTGCTGCACGCGGGCTTTCTCTAGTTGTGGCGAGCAGGGGCTACTCTTCGTTGCGGTGCGCGGGCTTCTCATTGCGATGGCTTCTCTTGTTGTGGAGCACGGGCTCTAGGTGAGCAGGCTTCAGTAGGTGCGGCACGCGGGCTCAGTAGTCGTGGCTCACAGGCTCTAGAGCGCAGGCTCAGTAGTTGTGGCGCACGGGCTTAGTTGCTCCGCGGCATGTGGGATCTTCCCTAACCAGGGCTCGAACCCATGTCCCCTGCATTTGCAGACAGATTCTTATCCACTGAGCCACCAGGGAAGTCGGAGAGGCATATTTTCCATCCATTCCAAATCATACTATGTTGCAATGCCCCTAGGGTAAAAAGAGAAAACAAACTAGGAAGCCTGCTTTAAAGATTAATCAAGATAATCAAGACAGTGCATAAACCCACATGGCTACAACCATGTGGCTTCAGCTTTTTTTTTTTAATGGAATACAGTGTATATTTAATAAAAGCTAAACTTATCTCAATGCTTGTTTTAATTTTTTCTAGACATTTCACAGGTTTATGATTCTGGTTTAGTTAAAAATACCCCAATCCACTGGGCATATTTTAATTGGATTACATCGACTTTATGGATTAAATTAGAGAGTGCTGATGGCCATGCATTTGTCTTCTTTTATATCCCTTAGTAAAGTATCAGAGCTTTCTCCCCCTTTCTTACTAAGTTACTTGAATCAGATCTTTTCTCCCTTGATATTTTAAAATGATTAGTCTCTGAACATGTAGTTGACCTAATATAGAAGCCCCTCCCTGTGACTCTTGATTACCCATACACGTTTGCCTTGTGGGCTGGTTAGGTCTCACTCATCTTTGTATTCCCAAGTACCGGGCAGGGTGCCTTGGACATTGCAGGGAGGCCATAAATGTCTACTGAATGAAGAACTAGTTACAGGATAGAGGCATTGAAAGGCAGGGCGTGTGAGTTCTAGTACCAAGTACTCCACGTGGTGCCTTCTCCTTCCCCTTCTTTTTTTTTTTTAAAAAAACAAGTATATAGATTATTTCATTATTATTATGGGGAAATAGATGTAGAGATTAAAGCAATTCCTGCCATCGTTTATGTTTTCTCTTACAACAGTGATAAACATTGCTTGAGCAGTTACATGCTTGGCATTATGCTAAGAGTTTTGCCCACACTTAATTAATCCCATTCAATTTTTCCCAAAGCCTGTGATAGAAGTAGTATTGCTCACTTTTATAAAAAATAGATGTTAGCTCTTAGAGAAGTTTCAGGTTCACAGCAAATGAAGCAGAAGGTACAGAGAGGTGCCATATATGCTTTACCCACCCCCCACATACACACAGCCTCCTGCACTACCACTGTCCCCTACTAGAGGAGTACATCTGTTACAATGGATGAACCTACATTGACACATTACTATAAGCTTACATACCTTAACATTTTCATTACTCGCTTCGTGACTTTCAAGAACTGTATAATGTGTCTTGTCTTTCTGGTTATAAAAGCCAAATAATCTTTCGTTTCTGAGGATCCGCTTCTCTTAGTCCCAGGAACTCTAATCCTGCTATGGGCAAGGCTTGGTGTGAGACTTTTCTAGAATTATCCTAGGAAGCTGGTGGAAGGGCACCAGGTGGGAGTGGTTGTACTTGAATACTGGGAGGGTGACAGGCAACTGGGAATACCAGGCTCCCAAAATACATTCTTGAAGTCGAATAGAAGAGTTGACTCCCATCAAAAGAGAAGAAGAAACCAAAGACTGGCCTTTTCTTCCCCTAAAAGAACAAAATGAAGGAAAAAAAAAAAAAAGAAAAAAATCACTAAATCGCTGAAGCGATGAGGGCTTTATTGAGAAAACATTTGTGATCATGTTACATTCAAAGGTGATATACTGACCAGAAATTGCATTTCTAGAAATTTGTCCTAAGTAATGAAGTAGAGTTGGGTATAAAGACATGCAAATAATACAAACATCTGTAGCACGCTCACAGTGTGCCGGCTATTCTGCTACGCAGTTAACATGCTTACTGAGATTGGTGATACAGTCCTCATTTTACGAGGGAAACTGGGGGTCAGAGCAGCAGCTTGCCCCAAGACATGAATCTAGGAAGGCAGAGTCTAGATCAATGCAAAATCTGTCTGATGACCTTGCCTATGCCCATTTTTTTCACAAAGAGCAGTCTTTTGGGTTCCACCTTTGTGTGTGTGTGTGTGTGTGTGTTTCAAAGTAATTTTGTGCCAAGCAACAATATCAGGGAAATCATGGTTTCAATGTCAGTTATATTTCCCCACAACCAGTTTGAACACATTCCATCTACAATCTTCTCGGAGAGGCCAGCTCTTTGTTTTATGTATGGTCACCAGCACTTGCCTGAAAGGCTAACGTGACAACGGCAAGCAGGCAGGACTGTGAGTGTAGAGTCCAACAGGCTTCAAGGTCTGTCATGGATGGAGGGACTAGTGACCAAAGGGAACCTTGACCTGAAATACTTTACTCATGGCATTGGATTCCTGGCTGTGTCCTATTCCTACACTTCTGGCATCCAAGAGCAGTGCGTCTTCTAACTTACTCCTTATCAGTCACTTATGGGAAACATCACTCATTAGACCAATGAAAAAAAATTTTAATGTCACTTATGCTAATTAACACACTCTCTGGTGTAGATATCAATAAGACTACCTTAAGTACCAGATAATCTACTCTAAAAATGTTGATCTTTTTCAGGACATTTCAAGTGCTATTCAACTGTCCCTAGGATGTGGATTAGGGATAATCTGCATTAGGCCTTCACGTACAAGCCTACACACAGATGTACACACGCACACACACCCCAAAATTCTTATACTGATGCAACTTAACATAAATTATCATGCAGACCACAGAACAGCCTCAGCAAATAGGAACCACCATGATTTTCATTCCAGTGTTATTTACAATAATAAAACATTATTTAAATGTTGACTAAGAATGGCTTTTGCTTCAAAAACAAAAATCCTGACACATTCTTGGATTTCTCAGCGGCAGCACTTTGATATTTTGTAGAATTCTTTGCTGTGGGAGATTGTCTTGTGCTTTGTAGGATGTTCAGCAGCACCCCAGCTTCTAACCCACTAGATGCCAGTAGTACTTCACGTCTCCCAGTTGTGCCAATCAAAAATGACATTGCAAAATGTCCACTGGGGGCAAAATTACACTTTTAAAAACGTTTCTTTTTTTAAATTGAGGTATAATTAACATATGACATTGTATTCATTTCGGATGTATGAAATGATTTGATATCTGTATATATTGCAAAATGATCACCACAGTAAGTCTAGTTACAGTTTCTTTCTTGTGATGAGAACTTCTGTATATGTATATGTGTGTATATATGTATATACACACACACGCGTGCACACAATGCAATATTATTCAGTCATAAGAAAGAATGAAATTCTGCCATTTTCAACAACATGGATGGACCTAGAGGATATTATGCTACTGATACAAGTCAGACAGAAAAATATAAATAGTCTATGTTATCACTTATATGTGGAATTAAAAAAAATAAAACAGGGGGCTTCCCTGGTGGCACAGTTGTTGAGAATCTGCCTGCCAATGCAGGGGACATGGGTTTGATCCCTGGTCCGGGAAGATCCCACATGCCGTGGAGCAACTAGGCCTGTGAGGCATGGCCGCTGAGCCTGCGTGTCTGGAGCCCGTGCTCCGCAACAAGAGAGGCCATGATAGTGAGAAGCCCGCGCACCGCGATGAAGAGCGGCCCCCGCTTGCCACAACTAGAGAAAGCCCTCACACAGAAACGAAGACCCAACGCAGCAAAAATAAATAAATTAATTAATAAACTCCTACCCCCAACGTCTTCTAAAAAAAATAATAAATAAATAAAACAAATGAATGAATGTAACAAAACAGAAACAGACTCACAGACATAGAGGACAAACTAGTACTTATTAGTGGGGAGTGGGGAGAGGGGAGAGGAGAGGGACAAGAGAGGGGTAGGGCAGCGGTTCCCAACCGTTTTGGCACCAGGGACCAGTTTCGTGGAAGACAATTTTTCCACGGGCCGGAGTGGGAGGATGGTTCAGGCGGGAATGCGAGCGGTGGGGAGCGGCAGATGACGCCTCACTCACTCACCGCCCACCTCCCGCTGTGCGGCCCAGTCCCTAACAGGCTGCAGGCCGCTATTGGTCCATGGTCTAGGGGTTGGGGACCCCTGGGGTAGGGGACTAGGATGCAAACTACTACACATAAAATAAACAAGCAACCAAGATATATTATACAGCACAGGGAAATACAGACATGATTTTGTAGTAACTTTAAATGGAGTATAATCTATAAAAATGTTGAATCACTATGTTGTACACATCACAGATACAGAGGACAAACTAGTACTTATTAGTGGGGAGTGGGGAGAGGGGAGAGGAGAGGGACAAGAGAGGGGTAGGGCAGCGGTTCCCAACCGTTTTGGCACCAGGGACCAGTTTCGTGGAAGACAATTTTTCCACGGGCCGGAGTGGGAGGATGGTTCAGGCGGGAATGCGAGCGGTGGGGAGCGGCAGATGACGCCTCACTCACTCACCGCCCACCTCCCGCTGTGCGGCCCAGTCCCTAACAGGCTGCAGGCCGCTATTGGTCCATGGTCTAGGGGTTGGGGACCCCTGGGGTAGGGGACTAGGATGCAAACTACTACACATAAAATAAACAAGCAACCAAGATATATTATACAGCACAGGGAAATACAGACATGATTTTGTAGTAACTTTAAATGGAGTATAATCTATAAAAATGTTGAATCACTATGTTGTACACCTGAAACTAATATACTATTGTACGTCAACTGTACTTCAATTAAAAAAAGATCTACTCTCTTAGGAACTTTCAAATATACAATATTATTACTATATTCACCATGCTGTACCTTGACTTCTTTTTAAATAACATTTTCTTCCTAATTATTTGATCACTGAAACCTGTAATGAAGAATCTTCCCCATTATTCTAGCTTAGATGAATATTTACTGCTTCAGCTTAAAGCCTTGAATCACTGAAATAAAACCTTGATGAACTCCTTCTAGAAAAATAAGGTAGCCAGATACCTTGAAACATTTTTTGTTAACTTAGAATTAACTAGAAAACTCAAAAACCCTTGTTGAAGATCTTTTGAAAATATATCAGCCAATTTCCCTCTCCTTGGTGAAGTACATTAACAGGCAGAGCAGATAAAAACAGCTTTAGTATTCTTTGAAGATGGGAAGTCCTTGAGCCTGTGGAAACAGGTTTCTGATCGTGCATGATCAGGACACAATATGGACGTTTAGGAAAGTAAGACATTTCTGACCACTGGGAGATACTTTTATCTTGCTACTTGCCGGTTTGAGGCTTATTCAAAGTGGCAAACAAAATCCAAATCCAAACAAGATTCATTATACATAGAATGGATAAACAACAAGGTCCTATTGTATAGCACAGGGAACTATATTTGACATCTTGGAATAAACCATAATGGGAAATAATATGAAAATGAATATATATATGTATAACTGAATCACTTTGCTGTACACCAGAAACTAACACAACATTGTAAATCAACTATACTTCAGTAAAAGATAAATAAATAAAGTGGCCAACACAGTTGGTTTCTGATTATTAATTAAAGCATTTTCTGCATACTGCTTACTTATGTTACTCTCCTGGTTTGGTAGAGAAGAGCCTTCATGATTGGCCTCTGCCTACTCTTCTGGCCTTGACGTTTCTTCACAATTCTTCTACAGTTCCCGACCCTCATTCAGTTTGCATTCGTTTTCCTCCCTCTTTGTATTTTCCTAGAACCCAGTGAACTACCAATTGAGATTTCTCACAGTGCTATTGGTGGAAACTCACCAACTTCATAAGCTGCCTCTTTCTGGAAGTAGATGGGGTTTTAATGATAAATAGGTATCACTACTGAGCAGTAAACATCACCCAAAGCTCACACTGTTTTTCATGTATTTTTCTGATAAAAAATGACCATATGATATTTGACTCTAAGCTTCAAGTCAAGTTCCAACTTATGGAACATTCAGTTCTACTTTCTAGTCCCCATTCCAACAACACACTCACCAAGAAGGTATTTCTCAATAATAAACATCAAACAAATACAGCTTTCACATGTATACTAGGTCCTTGTCCAATATTCTCTTCATCCAAGTCTTCTTTCTTTGGAGTCAGTCTATAAGAAAACAGAAGTTAGGTATACAATTTTAACCAAAGGTGCTTTAAAACAGACAACCACAGATGGAAGAGCTAGACTCAATACTAGCAACTTCATTATAATACATTTGAGCAGCCTTAGAATCAGTGAGGTGTTCTCAGGTTGGTTTCTGCCTCTAAAACAAACCTGTATCAGCTGCCAGGAAAGTTATGTGAGGTCTCTGCTACATGAGAGGCTCAGACTGTCTTTGTCCATCACTTGTTCCCTTCTTTCCTATCCCCCATCCCTTCTTCCTGGCTAGGTGTGAGAAATCTGGAGCCATGCTGGTATGCGTGATGGGAATGGGAAGGTCACTTGGGGATTGAGGAAGGAGAATTAGCTCAGCATACCCAAGTGTATTGAAATGTGTATTCCCTAGAAATAAAAAAAAAATCAAATCAAAATGCTCCTCAAGTGTGTGTGCTAGTCCTTTGTTGGAAATTATCTTTTAAAAGATGTTCGGTTAAAATTTAACAAAGTGAATAACTGTTCAATCTATATTCAACCAGCATGCATTTACTAATGCATTTTGCTAGTAAAACAGTTTAAGCATTCAAAAACTTAAGGCAAGTTACTTAACCATCCTAAGCCTGCTTTCCTTTCACTAAAAGGAAAACTTTTTTTTTTGTTAAATTATGTTTCACTAAAAGGAACATAATTGCCTGCCTCATAAGGGTTATTGTGAGATTAAATGATATGTAATGCATGTGAAGAGTCTAGCACAGTGCCTGACACAGCAAAAGTTCAATACATGGTAATGATACTGCTGAAAAAGAAGAGAAGCAGCGGCTGGAGGGAGAGTTTGAGCCCGGATGGTGGTAAAAGATCATGGTGGTACCATTAAGAAAAATTGAAAACCCAGAAAGAGGACTTGGTTGATTTAGAATAAGGATGATAAAAGCATATGATAATGATGATCTGGTGTATGAAAATGGTAAAAGTAAGTTTTTAAGGTTGCATGTTAGGTGCCTAACACTGCCCTATTAGCCTGGGGAGAGGTTGCAGTGTCTTTTTGTGGACAGCAGGGGGCTCCGAGGTACTGGAAAGCAGCGAGCAAGGCTCCTACTGTTTTCTGTACTTTGCTCGGTTAACTTTCTTATTGCTGGCAAAAGCGAGCTAGCCTCGTTTGATGCCATGGTTTAAAAGTTGTGTATTACAAAAAGTTGCGTATTCACCTCCATATATCAGAACTTTTATGTTTACTTTTCCATTACACCTTCCAGTCCCTTCTCTTTTATGAAACTGCAACAGAAACAACCCACAGGAATCTTTCCTTCTTAACTCAATATATTCGTGTAAATAGCCATTTTATTATTAATCACACATTGACTTTTAAAGTAAAATTTCATTATTTTCTGAATGTAAAAAGAAAGCATTGTCATTAAGGAAAACATACTGAATGAAAGAAAAATTAATTACCTCATTGTACAAAATATTAATAAAGCTGATACCCCACAATCTTTGTACTCAAAATTATGTGTTACTGCTTCAGTGTGTCTTGGCGTGTTTTCTCTCAGTATTTTCTCAATAGGAGGTAACAGTAATAGTAATAATAATTAAAGTGGAAATCAAGGCAAATAGATGACTTTGAATTTTTTTTTCTAAGTTTGTATTCCTAGATTCATAAATGTACAATTTTCTCTACTAGGTATTTGAAATCCACTCAAATCCCATGGAGATGGGGTACACGTCAGTCTTTAGCTTAACATTCATCCATCCTTCCCACAGCATTTATGGAACAGTGGGTTGGATCCCATCAATAAGACAAGGTGTTTGCATCAGAGACTCATGGACTAAAGGAGATAACAAAGAAATAAAGTCTAGCATAAAAAGCACTAAGAGTTGGAGTTATGGACACAGCAGCGGGAACACACAACGGAGAGAGGTTCTATTCCTGCCTAGGGAATTTGGGGAAGACTCACTAGAATTGCTGGCAGGGTGAGAAGGAAATTCCATGCATAGGAACTGCACATGTGAAGTCATGGAGCAGTGAAAAGTGTCCAAGAAATATTCAGGAGCAGCAAATATTGTTTGTAGAAAAGTAACAAGGAAAGGAGAAGTCAAATCCAAGTGAGTAAAGAGCACATGTCTATAGATTTTTAATACACTTCTCCCTTCACCGCACTGTCCTTCTTCCCACTATAGGGTAATAGAGCTTTGTGTCATTAAGTTACTAATTCTGCAATTTCTAGACGTAGTGTTTCTACCCGTGTATTTTTTTAGTTAGTAATTAGTTTCTTTCTTCAAAGAATCACATCTCAGAAGTCACTTTCCTTCCTCTAATTCTGATTTTTTTTTAAGATTTTTCCATAATTAAAAAAAGAGTTCTTTGAAAAGTGGATATCTGTGTAAGCTTTACCCTAAAATTGCAAACAAGCAGCATCCACTCCAGGTACTACTCACTTTTCATCATCTTGGTTCACACCTAGCACTTACTGTCCTAAGCAATGTGAGTGTACCTGTAGTCAAAGAAATTCATAATTCAACCAAGAAGCCAGGTATCTATGAAAACTTGTCTCTAATCATTAATTTAAAAGAGAGATGTTGTTGTTATTGTTTTATTAATGGAGTCGTTTCAGGCATGTACATTAATTTCCAGGATTAGTAGTTTTTGGAAATTCCTTTGTTCTTCATTGAATGTGGATTTGAAAGGATGGAAGAAAATAAACAGTTAGTAGGGACAATCTAATGCAAAAAAAGGCAAGAGTAACAAGAAAAACGTCCACACTAGCATCTGGCACTATTAATACACAGATAAATACTCCAAAATACTTCTTGAATGAATGAATGAATGTTGAATGAATGAGAGTTGGTGCTCTGCCCCTCACTTCCACATACATTAAACTCAGTGTGCGTTGGTGCACGTGATTTTAGATGCTAGGCTGTTTCAATATTATATAGAGACTAATATAGACTCGATAGTCCACTTGATAGCCTTGGTGTTTTTTTTTTAGAACAACAAACTGTAACTTGAAGTACAACTTGTTTCTTCTTATCTTCACGTCCATCTAACATATCTGGCTCTTTTCCTCTATTATATGCATAATCTTTTCTCAAGTGTTTTTCTATTCTGTGCCTGCCAGAGGCTATCAGCTGTTGTTGTAACTCTGTTAACTTTTCATTTATGGAGAGATCCCATAAAGAGTAATATTGATGTGTAAACGAACTGTAAGCAACAATGCCCTTCCTTTCATTTCTTCATTCAATAGAAAGGAAGTAAAAGAACGTGTGATATAATTCTTTTAGAAATTCTTGTTCTCTTTCTGATCCACTTGATATAAGTCAGGTAGAAGTAGTCTCCTGGCAGAAGACTACTGCCCAATGGAGAAAGCCCATGTGCTTCCTATAAACCTTACTTGGTTCTATTGATCTATGAACATTGCTATAAGTTGCATTTACATACCAGTTGGTTTTTCCTTACTAAAAACATAATGTTATATTTTTAACATTTAATGTTACAGGCAGCCTCAGAGATACTGTGAGTTCGGTTCCAGACCACCACAATAAAGTGAATATCCCAACAAAGCTAGTCACATGGATTAGCTGGTTTCCCAGTGCATGTAAAAGTTACGTTTACACTACACTGTAGTCTATTAAGTGTGCAATAATAGCATTATGTCTGAGAAAAATAGTGTACACACCTTAATTAAAAAATGCTTTCACCCGAGCCTTCAGTGGGTTGTCATCTTTTTGCTGGTGGAGGGTTTTGCCTTGATGCTGATGGCTGCTGACTGATCAGGGTGGTGGTTGCTGAAGGCTGGGGGGGCTGTGATAGTTTCTTAATGCAAGACGCCAATGACGTCTGCCACGTCAATTGACTCTTCCTTTCATGAATGATCTCTCTGTAGCATGCAATGCTGTTTGATAGCATTTTACCCACAGTAGAACTTCTTTCAAAATTGGAGTCAATCCTCTTAAACCCTGCCACTGCTTTATTAACTAAATTTGTTATATTCTAAATCCTTTGTTGTCATTTCAACAGTCTTCACAGCATCTTTCTTCAACAGGAGTAAATTCCATCTCAAGAAACCACTTTACTCACCCATAAAAAGCAATTCTTCATTCATTAAACTTTTATCATGAGATTGCAGCAATTCAGTCACATCTTCAGGATCTACTCTTAATTCTAGTTGTCCTGCTATTTCTACCATATCTTCAGGTACTTCTTTCACTGAAGTCTTGAACCCATCAAAGTTATCCATGAAGGATGGAATTAACTTCTTCCAAATTCCTGTTAAAGTTGATACTTTGACCACTTCCCAAGAATCATGGATGATCTTAATGGCATCTAGAAAGATAAATCCTTTCCAAAAGGTTTTCAATATATTTTTCCCAGATCTATCTGAGGAATCACTATCAAAGTTAGCTACAGACTTATAAAATGTATTTCTTAAACAATAAGACTTGAAAGTCTCCTTGATCCTTGGGCTGCAGAATGAATTTTGAGTTAGCAGGCATGATGACAACACTAATCTCATTCTACAGCTCCATCAGAGTGCTTGGATGACCAGGTGTACTGTCAATGAGGAGTAATATATTTTTTAAAATTTATTATTTTATTTACTTATTTTTTTATACAGCAGGTTCTTATTAGTTATCTATTTTATACATAGCAGTGTATATATGTCAATCCCAATATCCCAATTCATCCCCCCCCCAACCACTGATTCCCCCCTTGGTGTCCATACGTTTGTTCTCTACATCTGTCTCTCTGTTTCTGCCATGCAAACCGGTTCATCTGTACCATTTTTCTAGGTTCCACATATATGTGTTAATATACGATATTTTTCTCTTTCTGGCTTACTTCACTCTGTATGACAGTCTCTAGGTCAATTCATATCTCTACAAATGACCCAGTTTCATTCCTTTTCATGGCTGAGTAATATTCCATTGCATATATGTACCACATCTTCTTTATCCATTTGTCTGTTGATGGGCATTTAGGTTGCTTCCATGACCTGGCTATTGTAAACAGTGCTGCAATGAACATTGGGGTGCATGTGTCTTTTTGAATTATGGTTTTCTCAGGGTATATGCCCAGTAGTGGGATTGCTGGGTCATATGGTAATTCTACTTTTAGTTTTTTAAGGAAACTCCATACTGCTCTCCATAGTGGCTGTATGAATTTACATTCCCACCAACAGTGCAAGAGAGTTCCCTTTTCTCCACACCCTCTCCAGCATTTGTTGTTTGTAGATTTTCTGATGATGCCCATTCTAACTGGTGTGAGGTGATAACTCATTGTAGTTTTGATTTGCATTGCTCTAATAATTAGTGATGTTGAGCAGCTTTTCGTGTGCTTCTTTCTTGGCCATCTGTATGTCTTCTTTGGAGAAATGTCTATTTAGGTCTTCTGCCCAGTTTTGGACTGGGTTGTTTGTGTTTTTAATGTTGAGCTGCATGAGCTGTTTATGTATTTTGGAGATTAATCCTTTGTCCGTTGATTTGTTTGCAAATACTTTCTCCCATTCCGAGGGTTGTCTATTTGTCTTGATTATAGTTTCCTTTGCTGTGCAAAAGCTTTATAAGTTTCATTAGGTCCCACTTGTTTATTTTTGTTTTTATTTCCATTACTCTAGGAGGCGGGTCAAAAAAGATCTTGCTGTGATTTATATCAAAGAGTGTTCTTCCTATGTTTTCCTCTAAGAGTTTTACAGGGTCTGGTCTTACATTTAGGTCTCTAATCCATTTTGAGTTTATTTTTGTGTATGGTGTTAGGGAGTGTTCCAATTTCATTCTTTTACATGTAGGTGTCCAGTTTTCCCAGCACCACTTATTGAAGAGACTGTCTTTTCTCCATTGCATATCCTTGCCTCCTTTGTCATAGATTAGTTGACCATAGGTGTATGGGTTTATCTCTGGGCTTTTTATCCTGTTCCATTGATCTATTTCTGTTTTTGTGCCAGTACCATATTGTCTTGATTATTGTAGCTTTGTAGTATAGCCTGAATTCAGGGAGTCTGATTCCTCCAGCTCTGTTTTTTTCCCTCCAGATTGCTTTGGCTATTCAGGGTCCTTTGTGTCTCCATACAAATTTTAAGATTTTTTGTTCAAGTCTGTAAAAAATGCCATTGGGAATTTGATAGAATAGTGATATTTTGAAAGATATCTTTTTCTTGTTTCCTGAGCAATAGGCCTCAGTAGTGGGCTTAAAATATTTAGTGAACCATGTTGTAAAGAGATGTGCTGTCATCCAGGCTTTGTGATTCTATTTGCAGAGTACAGCCAGAGTAGGAGCATAATTTTTTTTTTTATCGTTCTCTGTGCTATACAGTAGGACCTTGTTGTTTATCCATTCTCTATATAATAGCTTACATCTGCTAACCCCAACCTCTCACTCCTTCCCTTCCCCAACTCCCTCTCCCTGGGCAACCACAAGTCTATTCTCTATTTCCATGAGTCTGTTTCTGTTTTGTAGATAGGGTGATCTGTGCCGTATTTTAGATTCCACATGTAACTGATATCATATGACTTTTGTCTTTCTCTTTTTGACTTACTTCATTTAGTACAATAATCTCTAGTTGCAACCATGTTGCTGCAAATGGCATTATTTTGTTCTTTTTTATGGCTACATAGTATTCCAGTGTATGGAATGTACCACTTCTTCTTTGTCCATTCATATGTGGATGGACATTTAGGTTGTTTCCATGTCTTGGCTATTGTGAATAGTGCTGCTGTGAACATAGGGGTGCATGTAACGTTTTGAATTAGAGTTTTGTCTGGATATATGCCCAGGAGTGAGATTTCTAGATCATATGGTAATTCTATTTTTAGTTTTCTGAGGAATCTCCATAATGGAAAAAAACGAGGTTGCTATTTCTACCACATCTGCAGGTATTTCCTCCACTGAAGTTTTGAACCCCTCAAAGTCATCCATGAAGGCTGGAATCAACTTCTTCCAAATTGCTATTAATGTTGATGTTTTGACCTCTTCCCACAAAACACAAATGTTCTTAATGGCATCTAGAGTGGTGAATCCTTTCCAGAAGGTTTTCAGTTTACTTTTCTCAGGTCCATCAGAGGAATCACTATCTACGGTAGGGTTAGCTTTATGAAATGTAGCTCTTAAATAATAAGACTTGAAAGTCTAAATTACTCCTAGATCTATGGGCTGCAGAATGGATGTTATATTAGCAGGCATGAAAACAACATTAATCTCATTGTTCATCTCCATCAGAGCTCTTGGGTGACCAGGTGCATTGTCAATGAGCAGTAATATTTTGAAAGCAATCTTTTTTTTTCTAAGCAGTAGTTCTCAACAGCGGGCTTAAAACATCCAATAAACCATGTTTACTGGATGTGCTGTCATCCAGGCTTTGTTGTTCCATTTACAGAGCACAGGCAGGGTAGACTGAGCATAATTCTTAGAGGCCCTAGGATTTTTGGAATGGTAAATGAACTCCGGCTTCAACTTAAAATCACCAGCTGCATTAGCCCCTAACACAGCCTGGAGCCAAGCACTGACTTCTCTCTAGTTATGAAAGTCTTAGATGACATTTACCTCCAATATAAGGCTGTTTAATTTACAATGAAAATGCGTTGTTTGGTGTAGCCACCTTCACTAATGATCTTCGCTAGATATTCTATATAACTGGCTGCAGCTTCTACATCAGCACTTGCTGCTTCATGTTGTACTTTTATGTTATGGAGATGGCTTCTCTCCTTATATCTGATGAGCCAACCTCTGCTAGCTTCAAACTTTTTTCTGCTGCTTCCTCACCTCTCTCAGCCTTCTTAGGATTGAAGAGAATTAGGTTCTTGCTCTGGATTGGGCTTTGGCTTAAGAGAACACTGTGGTTGTTTTGATCTTCTATCCAGACAACTAAAACTTTCTCCATGGAAGCAATAAGGCTGTTTGCCTTTCTTCTCATTCTTATGTTCACTAGAGTAGCACTTTTAATTTCCTTCAAAACATATGTCCTTTTATATTTAGTGTGGAAATAAAGCTGTGATGTTCTTCTCGGACTATAAACTGACAGTCTAAAATTATACAGTGTCCTGCATATCTGCTTTTATATATTCTGTCAATAAAAAACAGTTACAGTTATCTATATTTCATATATACTCATAATTCATTTAATCTAATGAAAGAGCAAATGTATTTGGACAGTTACTAGAAATCTTTTGTACCTTCCAACAACTAGATTTTTCTTGTTTGAGGCAAGTAAGCTTCAGCACATCTCTGCTCAGAAACGACAGAGTAAAATTTCAATGTACCAGAACTCTTAGTCCTCTGGAGGCTTACATCTGCATTCTATTTTTAGAAAAAGGAAATAGATCAAAAGGATAATCAGATATCAAGGCTCTCAAAAAAGCAAACACACTAGTCCTTTTGGATTTCTACATTTATTTCTCAATCGAACTGCACACCCAAGATAGCCCAGCTTCCTCTCTGCTCCATGATATCTTTATTCTAGGACCCAGGGTGAAGGAATTGCCCGCCCTGGGACATCACTGGAAAACAGAAGAGGGTAGATTGTGTGACCGCGCCTATAGTTTTCGCTGGGAAATCACACATGCCCCATCTGCTCGCAGTTCATTGGCTTAAGCAAGTCCTATGGCCAAGCCTGAGGTCAGCGGAGTGGAGAAATATAATCTCCCCACTGCCAAGAGGCAGAGAATATTGTGAACAATAGTACAACTTACCATACACACTCAGAAGATGTGATCGACATGATTATACTTGTTCCATGCGATCACTGACAATCTTAAATGGTCGTCCAACCTATTGGAATGAGCACTGTCCAGCCTGGATTCACTGTTGTAGTTCAGACCTGACTCAGTTTCCCTTGCAATCCTAATACCAATTCTCCTGTATCTTTTAGATACACAGTACTATGATGCTCACTAATGCGACGTTTAGAAACATGTCTCTACAGCAAGAACCCCATCACATCCATCACGTGAGAGCAGAGATAACATTTATGAAGGGCCTACTTGGGGTAAGCCAGACCTACTTGGTTCAGCGCACTCCTGTGTGCTTTAGTTAATCTACTCAGCAACTGAGTGAGGAGGAAAAGATTATTTTCATTTTACTTGTGAACAAACTGACCCAGAGAGCTAACACAAAGTCAAATGGCCAGCAAGGAGTGAAGCTGGGATTTGAAACCAGCATCTTGACTCCAGAGTTCTGGCAAATCAAGCTAGGAAGACAACGACTACATCTTGGACATTCCACAACCAAAAAGGACTTTTTGCCAACTATTAGCCAGAAAACAGAATGACCACGCTGCCCACAGACTCTCAAATGATTCAAATCACTAAGCTGTTCACTGAAAAAATTACAAATATTTATTTTAAGGCTTGTAAGGAAAAATCTCCTTTCTCTGAAGCCTAGAGAAATATTTGTTTCTTTTTTGCACAGAACACTTGGGGACATTCTGTTTGCAGTGGGAACACGTGGAACCCATTGCTTAAAAGAATAATTGTTCAGAGTGGATGGTTGAAGAGGAAGCGAAGAAGTGGAATTAAAGCTAAGGTTCCCAAGGTACAGCTAAAGAACACATAAAAGAATTGGTATCCAGGTTTCCCAGGGAACAGTGAACAGGCAGAAAAAAAAAAAAGTAGAAATGTGTTGCAACAAAGGTAGATATTAACTGATGAATTTATGTAAAAACATTTAGAGAGATTAGGATTCTGCGTAAGGAATTTCAGACTTTTGTTTTGCTGCTGTTCTGCGTGAATTAGGAGGATGACATGTGCATTCAACCTCCTGTTTTTCAAAAGGACTGAGAGAAGGTGTCCTTGCTAAACGTAAGGGTGGAAGCAGGATGACACTTAGGCTAGGGAAGAATTGGTTTAGGTAACTGGAATAAAAGAAATACAAAGTTTTAACCTTCTTTAGCTCATTTTTAATGATTCTGCAACTGTATACTGTCTGATATGGTATAAAGGAAAGAGCATAACCCTTGGAGACATATAGATCTGGAATCAACTCCTCTCTCAGCCATTTCCTTGTCTACTCTATGACCTTAAGCAAGTCTCTTACTTTCTTTGAACTTCAGGTTCCCATATGAAAAACAGAACAAAACAAACTTAACACAGGATTTTCGTGAAGATTAAGTAAATTGTATACAATTTATATCTGTATCTATATCTATACTTTTGTCTATATCGGTAAGTAATCTATATCTGCATCTATACTTGTGTCCATGTCTATATCTATATAGTATTTAAGAGGTGCTCTATGAATGTTAATTGCCTTCTGCCTTGCTGTATTAATCAATTTATTAATGAATTTAACCAGTATTTGTTAAGTGTTTGTTTCATGCCAGCATGGAGGTGATGAAAAGGTGATGAAGACCCAGGCACTGTCCTTAAGAAGCCAAAGAGAGAAACAGACATACAGACCACATGATTCCAGAAATCACATGGTTTCAGAAACTTAGCTGAGACTGTTGGGTTCAGGCACTGTCAGCTGGCTGGACTGGGGGTTGATGTCATGACCTGTCCTTGCATCACGTGCACTTTGCACAAATGCATTGAAGAAATATGCTACAAGGACGGGGTTATTTTTCTTTTCATTAGCAGATACTGTGCTCTTTTCAAGCAGGCCTGATTTATCATTTGGGAGTCACTCTGGAGAATTTCATGAACTGACATGATATTCCACGTTTGTTTCAGCTGCCTGGCTGGTCTACTCAGCTCCTTCCTCCTTATCTCTCTCCCCTTCATCCTTCTCTTTGTCCTGATGCCTTCTGTTTCTTTCTCTCTCTTCTTTTCATTCATTTCACAAAGTTTTATGTACTGCCTGCTAAATGCCAGATACCATTTTAGGCACTATTTTAGGGATATAGCAGTTAACAAAAGAAAGTACCTGTTCTCATGGAGATTATATTCTATTAGCAGACAAGAGAAGATAGATGAGAAAACAAATAAATATACAGTATGACAGTTGGTGTAAGTATTAAGGAATAAAACGAAGGGCAAAAACACAGAGAATGATGGGAGTGAGGGGTGTATATATGCTAATTTAGATCAAGGGAGGTCTATCTGATGAAGTGACATTTGAGCAGAGACTTGAACACAGTAAGGGAACTAGCCACTCATGTATCTGGGAGAAGAGAATCCTAGGAAAAAGGAATAACAAAGCAAAGGCCCTGAAAGGAGAACAGTAAAGAGACCAGGGTGGCAAGATGGAGTAAGCAAAGGAGAGAGAGGAAGGAGATGAGATCAGAGAAATGGAGGGAATGCCATTTGGGATGAATTATAAAGGGCTTTGTAGGCTATGGTAGAATATTGGATTTTGTTCTAAGTAAGGTGGGAACACACTGGAGGATCTTGAATGAAGAAATGACATGATCTGCCGCAAGGAGAATAAAATAGGGAAGAAAAAGAGGGCAATTATAGAGTATGGAGATGTGTTGGAGGCTATGACAACAGTCTAGGCGACAGGGAGTGGGAAGATTAGGATGATAGGAGTTAGATGCTCTGATTCTGGATAGAGCCTACAGGATATGCTGATGAATTGCATGTAGGGTGAAAGAGGGAGAAGAAAATTGTGAGTGATTCCAAGATTTATGGTTTGGGTAACTGACAGAATAGAATTTCCATTTACTGAATTGGGTTGGGGGTACTGAAAAAAGAATATATTAAGGGATGCAGGTAATCAATGTTTAAGAATGAGATATATTAAGTTGAACATCCAAGTAGAGATAGAGTTAGAAGAGAGGTCTGACCTAAAGATAAGATTTTGAGGTGTCAGCATTTCATATAGATCATAATAAAAGCCATGGAAAAAACAAGAATATATATACATATATGTATAACCAAATCACTTTGCTGTACACTTGAAACTAACACAATATTGTAAATCAACTATACTTCAATAAAAAAGAAATAAAATACTTGCATATCATAAACCTGATAAAGGGTTAATATTGAAAATACATAAAGAACTCAAACAACTCAGTAACCGAAAATAAAAAGCCATGGAACAAGACGAAATCACTTTGCAGTGAAGGGAGATAAAGGAGAGAAGTGGTCCAAGGACACAGCCTGAGATGTTCTAAAGTCCTCAAGGATGAGAGGAATCAGTAAACAAGACTGAGAAGGCTGTTTGACAAAAAGCTCTCAGGGATCACTGTCTTTCATTGCCTGGTGTTCAGTGTTTTGAATTCTGAAGTCCTCAAGGATGAGAGGAATCAGTAAACAAGACTGAGAAGGCTGTTTGAAAAAAATTCTCTCAGGGATCACTGTCTTTCATTGCCTGATGTCCAGTGTTTTGAAGTCAGTTCAATAATATATTTGGTGCTTCTTGGCTGTTTCAGATAGGAGGATAAATCCAGTTCATGTTACTCTATCTTTACAGGTCACAGAAGTCCTGTATTTGTATTTAAAGTACATCTCTTTTAGGAAGAATATATTCGGTTCTTGCTTTTGCTTAATCCAGTTGAACACCTCTGCCTTTTAATTGGAATATTTAGTACATTAAGGCTTAATGTAATTTTTGATATGATCTAATTTAGGCCTACCATTTACCAAATGTTTTATATTTGCTCTCTCTGTATTTTAAGCTGTATCTCTTTTCCGGCTTCATTTTGGATTAATTTAATGTTTTTAGAAGCATATTTTAGTTTATCTACTGGCTTTAAAAGATAGACTTTATTTTTAGAGCAGTTTTAGGGTCACAGAAAAATTAAGCTAGAAGTACAGAGAGTTCCCATCACCCCCTGCCTCTCCCCAACCACATAACCTCTCCCACTATCAACATCTTGCACCAGAGTGGTACATTTGTTATAATCGATGAACCTCTATTGGCATATCACTATCACTCAAAGTCCACAGTTTACATTAGGGTTCATTTTTGGTGTTATACATTCCATGAGTTTTGACAAATGTATAATGACATGTCTCCACCATTTTAGTAACATACAGAATAGTTTTACTGCTCTAAAAATCCTGTGCTCTGTCTATTCATCCCTCCCCACCCCCCAATCCTCGTAACCACTGATCTTTTTACCGTCACCATAGTTTTGCCTTTTCTAGAATGTCATATAATTGGAATTATACAGCATGAACCACTTTCAGATTGGCTTCTCCCAATTAGCAATATGCATTTAGGATTCTTCTATGTTTTTCCATGGCTTGATAGCACATTTGTTTTTAGCTGAATAATATCCAACTGTCTGGACGTACCACAGTTTGTTTCTGTATCTACCTACTAAAGGACATCTTGGCTGTTTCCAAGTTTTGGCAATTATGAAGAAATCTGCTATAAACATTTGTGTTCAGGTTTTAATGTGGATGTAAGTTTTCAACTCCTTTAGATATAATACCAAGGAGCATGACTGTTGTACCAGAAGGTGGGAGTATGCTTAGTTTTGTAAGAAACTGCCAAAGTGTCCTCCAAAGTAGCTATGCCATTTTACATTCCCACCAGCAAAGAATGAGAGTTCCTATTGCTCCACTTCCCTGTTAACATTTGGTGTTGTCAGTGTTTTAAATTTTGGCCACAGAATGGCCAAATAGACATGTAATGATACATTATTGTTTTAATTTGCATTTCCCTACTGACGTGTGATGTTGAGCATCTTTTCATATGCTTGTTTTTCATATATGTTGATGGTGTCTGGTGTCCAGGTCATTTGCTCACATTTTAATTGGGTTATTTTCTTATTGTTGAGTTTTAAGAGTAGTTTGTATAGTTTGGATAACCGTCCTTTGTTAGATATGTCTTTGGCAAATATTTTCTCCTAGTCTGTGGCTTGTCTTCTCATTTACTTGACAGTATATTTTGCAGAGCAGAAGTTTTCTGTTTTAATGAAGTTCAAGTTATTATTTCCTTCATGGATCATGCCTCTGGTGTTGTATCTAAAATGTCATCAACATACCCAAGGTCATGTAAATTTTCTCTTACATTATCTTCCAGGAATTATAGTTATGCATTTTGGTCTATGATCCGTTTTGAATTAATTTTTGTGAAGGGTGTCTGTGCTTAGACTCATTTTTTTTTTTGCATACAGATGTCCAGTCATTCCAACACCACTTGTGTGTATGTCTTTTCTCCATTGTGTTGCCTTTGCTCGTCTGTCAAAGATCAGTTATGTGGGTATATCTATCGGCTATGGTCCATGGATCTATATGTCCATTCTTTTGCCAATACCACATTGCCTTGATTACTGTAGCTTTATATAGTAAGCCTTGTAGTCAAGTACTGTCAGTCCTCAATGCTCTTCTCCTTTAATATTACGTTGGCTATTCTGGGCATTTTGCCTCTCTACATAAACTTTAAAATCTGTTTGTGTATATCTACAAAAAACTTGCTGGGATTTTGATTGGCATTGCATTGAACCTATAGGTCAAGTTGGGAAGAACTGATATCTTGACAATACTGAGTCTTCCTATCTATGAACATGGAGTATCTCTCCATTTACTTAGTTAAGTTGTGAGTTCTTTCAGCAGAATTTTGTAGTTTTCCCCATATGGATATTTTGTTAGATTTATACCTAAGTGTTTTTCTTTTTTGGGTGCTAATGTAAAAGGTATTGTGTTTGAAATATCAAATTCCAGGGAATTCCCTGGCGGTCCAGTGGTTAGGACTCTGTGCTCTCACTGCTGAGGGCCTGGGTTCAATCCCTGGTTGGGAAACTAAGATTCCACAAGCCATGCATTGCCACCCCCCCCAAAAAAAAATCAAATTCCACTTGCTTATTGCTGGTTTATAGGAAAGTGATTAGCTTTTGTATATTCAACTTGTATCCTGCAACTTTGATATAATTGTTTATTAGTATCAGAAGGGTGTTTTTTGTTAATTGTTTCAGATTTTCTACATAGACACTCATTCTAATGGCTTTTTAGCTATACCTCTTTGCACCATTTTTTTTTTAGTGATTGCTCTAGGCTTTAAAATATATATACCCTTAATCTTTTACAGTGTACTTAGGGTTAATACCTTACCATTTCACATAAAATGTACAGCTCCATTCATCCTCAAGATTACTTATTCTATAGTTACTATATTATATTGATACATCTAAATTCATTATAAAGCACAGAAGACAATGTTATAATTTTTTCATTAAACAGTCATGTGTTTTTTTAAAAAAATTAAGAGGACTGTAAGTCATTTATATGTATATATCTAGGTATTTACAATTTCCTATACTCTCATTCCTTCCTAAAGATTTGAGTTTCCCTCTATTACCATTTTACTTCAGCCTGAGGTGTTTCCTTTAGTATTTCTAACAGCATAGGTTGGCTGGTAACAAATTCTTCTAATTTTCTCTTATGTCATAACACGTTTATTTTGCCTTTGAAGGATATTTTTGCTGGATATAGAAACCTATGTTAATTTTTTCCTTCCTGAACCTAAAAAAATATTGTTCTAATATCTTCTGGCCTTCATTTTTTTTTTCTGACAGGAAGTCAGCAGTCATTTGATTCATTGCTTACATGTATGTACCATATTTTTCTTGTGGCAGATCAAAAATCTGTCTGCAGATTTTTTGATATTCCTTACTTCAAAAGAAGGAGCCTAATTCCCCTCCACTTAAATGGGGTCCAGACTTAGATACTTGATTCTAATAAACAGAATGTGGTGATGCCGTGTGACTTCCAAGACTAGATCATAAAAATATGGTTCAGAACACATATAAAGAGCTTCCATCTGGCGCTCGCTCTCTCTCTCTCTCTCTCTCTCTCTCTCTCTGTGCCAATCTGAGGTAGGCTGGCCACTACATCATGAGGGCACTCAATCAGTCCTGGTAAAGGGTCCACATGGAGAGAAACTAAGGTTTCCCACCAAACACCAGCACCAATTTGCCAGCTATGTGAATGGTCCACCTTGCAAGCAGACCCTCCAGCTCCAATCACATCCAGCTTCGGATAACATTTGACTACAATGTCATGAAAGTCCCAGATCATAATCTAAGCTGTTCCCAAACTCTTGTCCACAGAAACCGTAAGAAATGATGTTTATTGTTGTTTTAAGCCACTAAATTTGGGGATAATTTGTTATGTAGCAATGGATAACTAATACATTTCCTAACGCAAATGTCTCTGCATATTATATTCACTCTGATTCACCAATGCTTCCATTCATTTTACTTGTATAAAAGAAAAAAAAATTGTAAAATTCAAGATGCATCATGGCTGAAAAAATTGATCTATGGAAAATAATTAATTTGTGATAAAACCAATCTATTCTAAAACACCATTTTGTCTTACTGGTTTACTTTCACAGCCTGAGCACTCTGTATAATACTTGGTATATAAATAAGATATTAAATAACTACTGCTGAATGAATGAATGTATTTGTTCTTTCAGGCTTTAAGCTTCTGGAGGGCAATAATTATGCTTTATTCACCTTTTTATCTCCCTTACACGGGACAGTGCTTAAATGAACATGCACCGTTCACTGTTTGTTGAATTAAATCAAACTTAACTGAAATTCTTGTTGAAGAAAATGATCTGGAAACAGAAGTGAAAAATCATGGCAGAAAACTACTTTTAAATATTTCTGGACTTCCCTGGTGGTGCAGTGGTTAAGAATCTGCCTGCCAATGCAGGGAACATGGGTTCGAGCCCTGGTCCGGGAAGATCCCACATACCATGGAGCAACTAAGCCCGAGCGCCACAACTGCTGAGCCTGTGCTCTAGAGCCCGCGAGCCACAACTACTGAGCCCATGTGCCACAACTACTGAAGCCCGCGCGCCTAGAGCCCATGCTCCGCAACAGAAGCCACTGCAATGAGAAGCCAATGCACTGCAACGAAGAGTAGCCCCCGCTCACAGCAACTAGAGAAAGCCTGTGAGCAGCAACAAAGACCCAATGCAGCCAAAAATAAATTTATATATAAAAAAAATTTCTACTGCACATTGACTGGTGCTGGTTTTCAAGCCCCACCACCTATCACATACATGCATAAAACCCACAAATTTAAAAAACTTAAATATTTATATTCAGTTAGTTCCTAGTAGACCATACGGATTTTCATAATTTCCACCAATAGCACACATCTTCAAATGTTTCTAGAGAATCTTTGTGACAAATATACAATGATAGGTATATAACTGTGCTTAGGTTGTAAACTGTTGTAAGGTGGCAGATTGAATTTGGCAGATTATCGACAGAATTGGTAACCTGCACTGCTCCTTATCCAGTTGAGCCTTAAGCCATTTCCGTAGAGTTCAATCTTATGAGCACAGGGAATTTGAACATTCAGTCATACAACTGAGCAACTTCTTTTCCTCTTTGGGAGGTAGTGTGTATCCAAGGTGTGCCTCAGTGGTTCAGACCACAAGCCAGACTTCCTAGGTGCAAATCCCAGGCCCACCATCTACCAGTTTTGTGATCTTTGCCTTACAGCTTAACATCTGCCTTAGTTTCCTCACCTGTTAAATACAGAAACTAACAGTACCTTCCTCACAGGGTTATTGTGAAGATAAAATGGGTTAATATATGAAAAGTGCCTGACACCCAGTAAACACTAATCACAATTAGCTCTTACTGCCCTCAATACCAATCACGGACTTGGAACATTGCAGGTGACTTGTAAATCATTATTAAATGAACGATTAATTCTGGGAGTACTGTATGGACATCTCTGCCCCCTTTCTGGATGAGGGGGGGTAGGTATTTGCATTCTATGATCACACAAAAATTTTGATTGTTTATTCCTTTTTAGAAATTCTCGATTAGATCCAAAAGAGGCAGCTGATTCTGTTCATTGATAAAGGATATACAAGTAATATTGGCACCTGATTACACTGAGTTGGGAATTAGAAAATAACACACTCTGGAGTAAGAGGAATTTTTATTTTTCATTTTAACCCCTTCACAATGTGAAAGTGGCAGACGGGTGTCAAGTATAGAAAAGAACACGGAGTTTCAAAATCGAAGTGTCCTCTGCATTGTTGGGCTTGTGGAAAGATCATTCTAAGTTTCAAACAGGGCCAAGCTTCTCCCACTTGATTGTGGGCAACGCCTGGCATTGGTACGAGGCCTAATCAGACTTTATATCCACAACACCTGTCACAGTGCCTCAGTCGGTAGAAAGCCAGGGAAAAATATTTTACAGGGCTGAAATATTAATAATCGAGGCAACCAGGGCCTCAAACTTTCCATCCGTACCTCAACTTCCACCTACCTGGATGGACCCAAGTCTTCCCTTAGAACGACGTTCCAAGGAGCAAGAAAAAGGGAGCCAGTTGAAACCTCTTCTCGGAGTTATGGGAACCACTTCCTTCGCCCGTTGCTAAGGAGGGAAGAAGGACAGCGATGAGGCTGGGGGAAAGGAGCGCCTCTACACAGCGGAGCAATAGCCCCGTCTCACTTGGCAGTGGTCCCGCCGGTTCCATGAGTTACCCCGCCCCCAATCTCACCCGCCCTCATCTCGCGCTTGGAAACAAACCCTTAGCAATACAAGCCTGGAAGCCTGGAACCCGGCGTCTCCGAGATGTCCCTGGGGGACTCCAGCCGCCGCAGAGAGGGAACTTCCCGGGGGCCCCACGGCATCCTAGTTGGCGCCGGGCTCAGGCCCTCAACCCTACCTCCCTCACGAGGCTTCCCCGGAGGCGGCGAGAGCGTGGCCGGCCCGGAGGAGGCCCCAGCCGCCAGCCCGCTGCTGGAAGACCTCAGGCGGCGGCTGGCGAGC
>NW_020172779.1:2578827-2778570 GCF_003031525.2 Neophocaena asiaeorientalis asiaeorientalis
AGCGGGCGGCGCCGCGCGGCGTCTCGAGGCGCTCGCGGGAGGAGGAGGCGGCGGAGGCGGCGCGGGAGGAGCAGAGCCGGGCGCGCGTCGAGAGCGCCCTGGCCCGGCTGCGCGCCGAGCTGGTGAGCCCACTGGCGGCCGGCTCTCGGGGCCGCCTCTCCTTCGTCCTCTCCCGGGGCCCCCGGCCGCGGGCCGCGCACGCGCCCCACCGAGGGCTTGGGAGGCCGAGCGCCGCTTTTCCCAGGGAGAGGGTGAGGCCGTGCCGCGTGGGCGAGCTGGGCACCGGCCGTCGATCTTCCCCGACCGTGCCGATGCTCCTGCCTCCCAGGCAGCATCCAGGAGGGAAGCGGGGCAGGGGAGGGATCCGGCAGGGCCCGAGGAGCTGGCTGGCTGTCGAGGGCTGAGTCTACTAGTGACACACCCGAGACCTCCGTCACCACCCCTCCCCAGCTTGTTCTATATTTTTCTACCACATAGAAAGTTCCCTCTAGGGAACTCATAGTACGTGCATGTTATGGGGCTCGGAGGCGGAAGTTTCAATGAAATGAAATCACAGGATGGATGGAGCGAGTCCATCAGCAACTGTTTCTTTTATTCTGCAAGTTTTATCTTTCCCCTGGGTAAGAATTCAGAAAACAAAAAATGATAATAAGGTATTTTGTAAAATTGTAGCTTTTTAACATTAGGCAGGAGGAACTGTAGGTAAATATTTTAGTTACTGTTTTGTGATTTAAACAATTTCCAAGTTAGGTACAATTTGAAAGAGACAAAATGAATAAGAGCAACTTAAGCTTTAAAACGGTGCTGCCCATGAATGTGTGTAGTGGAGATTTGGAAAGTTCTAGTCTTTTGCATTGAATACTAATGAAATGTTAACCACTACTTTAGAACGGATTCAACCATCTGTCAGTTGTCTGATTTAAGAACCTTAACAGTTTATCTTGTTTCTGAGTTTAAGAAGGGCAAGAAGGTAGTCAATTTAATTTTACCAGTGTTAACAATTTGGATTTGACAAGGTATGTATTAATTCTGACCCAGCCATATCGGAGAAACACATGGTTTTCTTCAGATACCTGAGCAGTGGCTGGGCGAGACCCCTCATCAGTAGAGATGGCCTGGAGGGGTGTGCTATGGATGAGGATGCCCACTGGAAGGCTGAGACCGGGCTTAGTCACCCTGTGCTGCTGACCTGGGGTGTCACCATCCCTCCCATACCTCAGCTGACTTTTTTTTTTTTTTTTTTTTTTGCGGTACGCGGGCCCCTCACTGCTGTGGCCTCTCCCGTTGCGGAGCACAGGCTCCGGATGCGCAGGCTCAGTGGCCATGGCTCACGGGCGTAGCCGCTCCGCGGCATGTGGGATCTTCCCGGACCGGGGCACGAACCCGTGTCCCCTGCATCGGCAGGCGGACTCTCAACCACTGCGCCACCAGGGACGCCCTCAGCTGACTGATTTAAATCAAGTGAAGAAATTACATTCAGTAAGCTCCGAGGCACTTGAACCTTCGCATTTTAACTAGTCATTCCACTAGTAGGAGTTTTAAGCATGTAATACACCGGGGGTGGGGAAGAGGTGGAGAATAAAATTCCAAATAGATGAGGGTTCAAATCCCAGCATTAACATTTACAGGCTCTGCTCTCACTGTTCCTATTACTTTAGGAATGCTAATTAGCAAGTTTGGGTTTCAGCTGTAAAATGGAAATAATAAACTCATAGGATCACTGTCAGTATTGTATGAGTTAATGTTATATAAACTGCATAGAACACAGACACTACTCAGTGGCTCTTACTGTGTTTTGGTTGTGCCCCCAAAGTGACAGATACATAGGCATGGAAGATCAAGGGTTTTTCTGGAAAGGACGCAAAGAATGTCACATATACACAGATGCTGTGTTCCTGAGATATAGATCACGGTCAACATCTTGGCCAACAATTTCACCATTGTGTGTGACCAGTCATGAAGAAGCAAAAGAATGTGGATCCTCAACACCATCACCACTAGAAGGAGCCGTTTTTGATAATGGGCCGTTAGCCAGTTTTCTGTAGGAACTGGCACCTATCCATACATGTATGGATACATACATGTATACACATCATCTGTTAGGGTGGTATTTGTGTAAGGAACAATGATGAACAGGTTCAGTTAATTTAGAGACATGTTACTATTTATGAAATGTTACTTATGCTGTTAGAATTGGTCTTCTTAGTGGCTTGCATTGAATTCCAGGGCCTGTGAGTGAATTCCAGGGGTTCTATATACCTAAAATTGTATGCCAAATTTTGTATGCACATAAAATGCACTTCTTTCCTCAGTGCATAAAATGCACTTCTTTCATAGCTTTCATTAGATTCTCAGTGGGATCCATGAGGAAAGAAAATTAAGGAATCATTGGTGTTTGACTTTCCTAAACAGGTGTGAGTTACACATACTTTGTTTTGCTTAGATGGTGAGCCATTATCAATAATTCAACTGCTTGATTCTTGGCATGAAAGTATAGGATGGGTGATCATCAGTTTCTCCATTTAGTCATTCCTTCACTCAGTCTTTTAACAAACACACAGAGAACCCACCATGTTGCGTGAGCAGGCAGCCCTAGCTGGGGATACAGTTACGAATAGGAACAAACTGTGCTCAAAATCATCAGTCTAGTGTAGGCTGTGTGCTAGGAGAGGCACATGTACAGAACGCTGTGGAAGCACAGATAAGGCGAGACAGAGAAGGCTTCTAAGAAGAGTTGGCATCTGGCTGAGCTCAACAGGAAGTGGGGGGCAAGGGGCAGAGCGGGCAGAAGATGTGGCTCAGTACGACGTGTTTATTTTGGGACGGGCAAAGTTTCTGACCAGCTGCAGTGGGAGCTGGTGTGGGAAGAGGGCCAGGAAATAAAGCTGGAAGAGTAGGGCAGGTTTATAGGGCGTCCGTTCCACACTGGAGAACAGAAGCTTCCTGTAGGCAAGGTGCCAGGGCTTCTTGTGCTAGTGGTTGTGTTGTTACTGTCTGTTTGCTGGATGTTCATTTACTTTATTCTTTGCAAATTCTTGCTATCAAAGAAATGGTTCCAGGTGCTGAAGAGTGAAGAAAAATATGTCAGAGGAAGACTGAAAGACATTTTATCCAGTGACTTTATTTTGCAAATTAGGAGGGGACCGCCCATATTTGCTTTTTACCAGCGGAATGTCCTGGTTCACCCTGGGGTGGTTTCTTTTGGTGAGTTGATGAGGGGTTTTCAGCAGAGAGAACAGGGTTCTCATGAACTGCATTAAACAAGACCCTAATTGAAGAAATATGCGAATAGTTGATTACTAGTTTTCAACTATAATACAAAGATTATGTTGGACTAAGCTTTTGTCATACTGCCTCTTGGGTACATTGCCCGAGAGATGGATCTATTTCTTAATACACGAAGATCTTCACAAACTCCCACTGGAGGGAGGGTATAAATCAGCCTTGCTGTATAACCGATTTCACTCTACAGTGAAAATTGTTAGATTCTATAAGTACACACAAAGGGGTCGTTAAATGTTTTGCTCAGCAGGGAGACCATTTAAAATCCTAAAAACTTGAAATGACAAGTAATCAAGTAAATGGGCCCAGGTCCTGAAAGTTCAGGGGGCCCTGAGCAGTTATCCTGTAGCTCAGAAAGCTCATACAGATAAATGATTTCCTCGCAGATCACATGCCATTGCTTGGAAACAGCCTTCTATGCACAGGAATTTTTCAAATGGATGGCTCTGTGCATGAGCTTTTTTTGTTTTCATTGCAAGGCCATTTCGAAAGCTATTTGTATATCTGGATTTTACGTTATCGTAGAGAAAGTCAGTTTTATAGTCAGGCCAAACAGTCAGAACTGGAGAATAAGATGAGAAATATGTCTTTCTTGATATCTTATTTTCCTTTCCTACAAAGTCCTTATTTTTCCTGTGCAGAGAGCAGTTTCATTTGATCCATATCTCAGGCTAATAAAAATCCTTCTTTTTTTCTAACTTTTAGCTGGAAATGCATTTCCAGAATTGCCAGCTGGCCAGAACTTTGCTGGATTTAAACATGAAAATGCAGCAATTGAAAAAGTATGAACTGGAAATTGCATCAGAATTGCAAAGCTCGGAAGATAATGTCGTGAATATGGAATGAGGAAACGCACAGAAGAAGATCTGAACCCTAAAAATAACACAGACAGCTCTGAAACAATTCTGACAGTAACATTATGGATGCTTTGTGTAAGACTTTAGGGGCAATTTGTAGGCCAAAAGCTTTGATGCCATGGGGAAGTGACAGAAAACATCTACAAGAGGGAGAGAAAATGGTATGTTGTCAAGCTTCACAGTTATGTATTCATTGTTTTGGCTGGGAAATAGAAGTAAAAAGAATGTACTGAAGAATGCCTTAATGCCAATTTCCAGCGTTCTATCTTGTGCCATCTTAACTTTCTGATGTTATCTGAACTTTCAGAATCTGTGTTTGCTTTTGTTCTACTTGATTATTCTTGGTTTGTCTGCCCAGTTAGTTGTTCAGTAGCCTTTCCTTCCCGTCCTGTCCCCTTTTTGGAGAATTACTCCTGCCTAGATTCCAACCATACCCTTCAGGTAGAGTCTACCATTAAGGGTGTCTCACCTCATTGGATATAGTCACGCAGATCGAGGCAGTTTGATCAACTTGTCCTCAGGAGTTTTTGAACTTGAGCTAAGGGAGCAGATGAGTATTAGAAGCTGATGGGAGAAGCTGTGGAACAGAGGGGCTTGGAAGCTGCTGGTGGCCACCATGTGAGAGAATGGAATCTCTAATATAGGAGGTCGAAACAGCACCACTGAGAACCCAAAAGGGGAGGGAGAGAGCTGCTCTTCCTTGTCTCAGGGGTGCAGCTGCTTAAATCCCCAGCCCTTGCTGTCATCTGGGTACATGAAGATTCTCTAATAGCCTCCTAATACCATCTCCTTTTGCCTAAGTCAATTGAGTTGGAGTTTTATGACTTGTACGCAAGTGGTTCCCAACTAACACAATTCCTTTGTTAAGCTTTTAGGAGTTAAAATGGTTCATGTTGAATTAGAATATCTACCTCTACCTTAAAAGTGCTTCCTTCTTAATGTAAAAAATAAAGTTCATAAAAAAATAGTTGCAGATCTCAGCGATATTCATAATGGTCATTGTCTGTAAAAATAAATATTAATTTATAAAATGTAAGTCATTTGCATATTTAATTAACAATAAAAATTAGTTCTGGAAGACAAAGGAGAACAGAATGGACATGGTCTTTCTCTTAAATACAAGTTGTTTTATGTGTGTGAGGGTTTGAGGATTGTCTGAACCAAGTTTAGTTTGTCCTTAACTTTTTTCGATCACTCTAAGTGAATTATTTCAGCTCTTTGGTACTTAATTTCTTCCCTCTGTACAACTGAGGTATTACTATGTTCAACTTACAGGACATTGTCAGTGAGCTGTCAGCGATATCCTGATATCTAACCCCTGGATTTCTTGAGAAGTTCTGCATATACGCCCTTGGCTTATAAACATACAGACTGGTTTCTTAACTTATACTTGTAAAAGAGATTTCCTATAAGTCTCTTCCTCAAAGTTATAGAAATTCTGAGGAAAGAGGCAGTGGAATTCCTGTGATCTGTTCTTCGAAAAAGAGTCTACTCAAATGTTGGAGCAGTCATTCTAAAGTACATTTTACAATTTATTATTTACAAATTCTTGTGATTTTGTGTTTAGCAAATACTCAAGATGATTCATTTTATAAGCTCAATTCCTTACAGAATACAGAGTAGCTGACATTGGTTAGCGTTCATGTGAATAATTCAATTCTACTAAAAATGTGCTCTCTTGGGAATCAAAAGAAAGAAAAAAAAGAGAACTTCTGAAAATGGATGCATTATTTTTCCCTTTTTTGAGACAGAAAAAAGTCCACCATTTATCGTAAAGTTTTTGTCACCAGTTTTTTGTCCTATCTTTCAGCGATAAACTTTGGATCACTGTATCTTTTAGGAGTGACAAATGGAGAAACAGAATAAGAAAGTCTTTGTTTGGAAGCCCTCATCGGTGGAGGTGGCCTGTGATATCAGCTGTCGATAGAGAGATACAGTGAGAACTTGATACTTGGGACACTATTGCTATTAAATGTTTTTTGCTTTGTTTCCCCTCATAAAGTGAATTCTGCTCTCATACCATATCCCTCATCTTTTTTTTTTTTTTAAGTAGAAGCCAGACTGTGGGTTTTTTTTTTTTTTTTTTTTTGCGACTGCAATCAGCTGTTTTTTTTTAGCTTGCTGGATCCTGGTCCTGTCTGGTGCACACAGAAAGACAACAGGGACTCCCTTCTAAGGGATGTGGGGATGCACTTCCAATGGCTACACTCCTTCACTTTCCAGAGTGTTTAAATAAGCTAGAGCAACAGTGTGACATTTTAAAGAAATACGAGGTGGAAGGGACCAAACTACTGACAGCTGGAGGGGAAAATGAGAAAATAATTATAACCTAAATTATGCAGCAGGAAAGCAGTAACTGGATAAGTCGAAGAAAGTAAAATGTTCACCTCAGTAGTGGATAGAGAGGACCAAAGAAGAGAAAATGACAAAAACACTTTAGCGAGGAAAATATGGCATTTAGGTTTTTCAGAGGATGATTTCTCACAGCTTTAATTATGGGGGGACTAACCATGTTATCAGGGAATGGGCTTTCACCCTATGGTACCTGGTTAGCATCTACCACTGAAGAGGTGCCAAATTAATTATGACAATTAGGAGCTTTGCATAGGTTGTTAGGCTCTACATCCCTTTACAGGTGGCCTGGATGAATCCACGTCTTGTTTGGCTTGCCAAACTACTTCTGCTGTAACAGGTGATTCTGGAGCGCCCAGCCGGGGGGCGGATCACACTCTGATGTGGGTAAACCCGTGATGGCTGAGCCTACACCAGTGGGATGGGATGCACAAGAATCCCATCTCCCCTGGTCCCTTCCCAGGCAGGGTACGGGGCCCCACTCCAGCCATCAATCCTGTTTATTTACCACTGTCATCACTGCCGGAGTCCCTCCCGGCCGTGAGTCTGGCACAAGGCCCTCCGGTGCCAGCTGCTTCCTGTCTTTCATTTTTGCTGCTGCCATCACTGCTGCTGCCTCTCCTGCCTCTTTGGCTGTATTATTAATGAGGGTTATGGAAGGATTAGAAATATGGGGAGGTTTCGGGTTGAACCTCTGCCACTACTCTGCCTACCTCTGGGTCTGGCAGCCTCTTGTTTCACCAGGACCAAGGGGGCCGTGCACCATCAGCGCTTCTGGGTCCTGCCTCCAATAAATGCTGGGGCTTACGAGGCTCCACTTCCTCCTTAGGAACCACAGTGCCGCCATCCTTCTCTTCTGGGACCAGTGAAGGGGGGGACCCTTGGAATGTAATGATAAACCAGCAATGACATGAGCCACCTCTCCTGTGCCCCGTGTTGGGCCAAGAATGCCACGTGTGTTAGCTTATTTAATCCCATGGTGATTCATATGCACGTAGAACATGGTTTTGAGGTCACCTGGCCTTCGTATTTAGTCCTGGCCTGGCCACTTGCCAGCTTTATAACCTAAAGCATATTGCTTCAATCTCTTTAGGTGTATCTAAAGAAGCTAGTCAAAATGGTACCCGTCTTATTGAAATCTTGAGGAGCCCAAGCTGAAGAACCACGAAGCAGGTTTGGGAGACGGAGTTCGTGGTGAAGGCTCTTCTACTTTCTGTGTGTTTCTTTTACATCTTCAGTTCTATGTGATCTCACTACCCTTTTGGACTCAGACCTTTCCTGTGCCTGCTTCTTTCTTCATCACGTCTTTATGTCTCTCTAACGTTCTGCCACCTGCTCTCTGTTGTGATGTTGACTCTTCAGCTGGTTGATAAATTGATTTACTCAACTTGAGAGGAGGCACCAGGGAGATATGAAATGGCCAATAACTGCTACTTACCAACCGCTGAATCTGCCTGGCACACAGTGCCACGTGCGTTTAAAACTCGATCATCCCAGCAACACTGTGAGGTTGGAACTATTGCTTTTTCCATTTTATCAAGGAGGAAATGATCATCAGAGGGGCCATGCAAGTGGAGCTGTCAAGATTCTTGTCCAGAGCTGAGAGTAGTCGGGCTTTTGAGACGCTCCCAAGGTAATCAGGGAGACCCAGACATAAGTGAATAAATTTGATATTATAACAGAAGGTGTTAACAGAAGCCTGTATGAAGCACTAGGGATGCTTTCTAAAAGGGTCAGACAAAGAAGGCTTCCTTGGGGACCTGACCCCGGAAAAAAGCCCTCGTTTTGTGCCTCACATTCTACATAGACAAGTTGGGTGATCTGGAACACATTACTCCACTCTATTTGGGCCTCATTTCACTCATTTGAAAATGAGAGAGAGAGTGGAGCGGCCTCTAAAACATTCCTCTAACTTGGAAACTCTGTTCTCCTCCAATCCTGCCTGCTTGTAACTGGACTCTCCATCACTCACCTCTGACTTGCCCAGATGTCCTGACACCTGTGATGGCGCAGTGGGCCGCTGACTGTTTATCACTGGCCCTTGGCCGTGAGTTGTACTCTCCTGGTCCCAGCCCTGGCCCCAACCATGGCCCTGGCTGTTGATGCCGCCTTGATGATGATGAAAAACAATTCTTGTCACTCCTGGATGCCTCTCTGCTCTTCTCACCCACACCGTGACTGCAGCCAGGGGAAAATGTCACATTTGCACTTCCCAAGGAGATAAGCATGGCTCAGACCTTTTACGTGTTAGACTTTTGGAAGCAGCCTGGCCGATTGCCTGCCGAGGCGGTCACTGCAGGCTGAGAGCAGTGTAATATGTAGTTAGAGGTGCAGCCTCCGGAGTCTGGCGATGGAGTTGGAATCCTGGCTCCTTCACTGCCTCACTGTGTTATTATCGCTGAAGTTCAGTTTGCTTCTGTGTAAAGTAATATTATAATAATCACACCTACCCACCCCAGGGACTTGCTGTGAGGATCTAATGGATTAATGTAGGTTAAGTGTTTGGAATGCTCTCAAGTAGTGTTTAATATTCCGACAGCCCATCTAACAAACATTTTGTTCATCTTGTCTATGGGAAGCACCCGATTCCAGGAGACATTGAGAACGACAGCTTCACTTTTCTCAGCCCTTCTGGGAGCTCAGAATGGCCATAGAATCCAGTTTTGTCCACTAAGACATAAGAGAAGTTTGCTGGGGTTTTTCTGAGAAACATTTTCTTTTCCTACAAAAGGAGAAAGAGGAGGTAAGCTCTCTTCTTTCTTGCTTAGGAACACTGTCACATGAGGTTGTAAAGCTTGCACCTGCTGCAGACACCCTGTGACCAAGGTAGGAGATACACGGACACTTTGAGGAATGGAAGACAGAGAGATGAAGAGAAGTAATGTCGCTGATGGCAACACTGAGCTCCTGAGCCAACCCTGAGACTGCCTACCTATGGCTAGTCTTGTTCTCTAAGGAACAACAGTAATAAAACTCAATCGTTTAAGCCACTTTTATTTAAGTATTTAGTTCCATGCACCCAACGAAGCATCACTAACTGACACACTTGAACCCCGACAACCTCCTGGGATGAAGGTTCAGGATGATGTATTGCCTGATTGCAACTGTGGATATTAGAAACTATAGGCAAAGGACTCCAGAAAGTTCATTTTGTCACTTAGGAGCCATCTAACGCAACAGGAGACCAATCAAAGCATATTGGAGGGAAATGTATCTGAGAGAAAGCCCCTGTTGAACCCTGTGGAGACTCTGGAATTCCACAGTAAAGGTTCTGCCTATTAAAAACATTTCCAGGGCTTCCCTGGTGGTGCAGTGGTTGAGAGTCCGCCTGCCGATGCAGGGGACACGGGTTCATGCCCCGGTCCGGGAAGATCCCACATGCCGCTGAGCGGCTGGGCCCTAGAGTCATGGCTGCTGAGCCTGCGCGTCCAGAGCCTGTGCTCCGCAACGGGAGAGGCCGCAACAGTGAGAGACTCGCATACCGCAAAAAAAAAAACCCAACAAAACGTAAAAACATTTCCACGTGCTCACACTTGTTAAGAGAAAGACAACACGTCCAAAATGGAGTCACTTACGCTAAGCCCCACGCCACCAAACAGATTTAACTTGATTACAGTTTTGGCTCTCCCAGAAATGGAATTTTAAACCAGTCAACCAGTAATCACGTGATCAGCACTCGTCAGGTAATCTGCCTGATAGACCCCTGCCATCCCCTAAAAGAAAGTGACCTTGCAATAACCAACCCACTTTTTTTTGGCCTAGTATAGCTTCCTTGTGCCTACTTCCTTCTGGCTTTAAAAGTCTTTCATTTTGTACACCACCTCAGAACCCTTTTCTATCTGCAAGATTGGATGCTGCCTGCTTTGAATCGATTTTTGCTCAAATAAACTTAAAATTTTTAATATACCTTGGTTTATCTTTTAACACACTCCATCAAGGATATCCAAATGCCTATGGAACCTACTACATATCTGATTCTGTCACAGAAGCCATTTTATTTTTCAGCAACTGAAAGAAATTGGGATGAAATAATTTCCTAAAGTGTTTCAGGAGTGAACTGGCAGTCAAATACAATGAAGTGTTCATCAGCTTTAAAATTTTTGTATCAGGGAAGTTTAGGGAACTGTCAAAAAAACAGCCTAAAATCAAGTCTGTACAAAAAATGCTTCTGAATTGGTATGAAGGATGCTTGTCTCTCTAAACTTCTATAGGATTCAGTTAGGAATTGTCAAGCAAAGAAATTTCTCAAGATTTCTAGGTGAGACTGTCAGGTTACTGAGAGCACGACCAATGTCCTCTCAGTCTACTATGACTTGATGGTTTACTGTTTACCCCCAACCCTACAGCTTACCCAGTGCTTTACAGTTTATAATGTACCAGGTGCTGTCATAGCCAATAGCCCATTAAACCCACAATAACCCTCTGGGGTGGGTGATGCTTGTGGCTGTTGAAATTTGAGGGGCAGCAAGAAATCTTGCCTGCCTGACTTTGGGAATATCACCCTCATCCTGCTTCCCCAAACATCACTCTCGCTAAGTGGCTGGTGTTTCCTCCAGGAGGAAGTGCAGTTTAGGAAGTCAGAAGACCCAGCTGTGGGTGTCAGCTCTGAGCTGAACTTGCTGTGTGATATCTGGTGAGTCTCTGGGCTTCAATTTTCTCATTTATAAAGTGAGGGACTGAACTCAAAATGATCTTTAAGACTCTTTGGGTTAAGCATTATTGTCTCCAACTAATGCTTTTGGAATCACCCTTTGAAACAATGCTGTCATCACTTCTTTAGTATGAATTATTTTAGGTTGTGATATGAAAACACTGACCTTTAGAGCAGTGGTCCCCAACATTTTTGGCACCAGGGACTGATTTCTTGGAAGACAATTTTTCCACGGATGGGGGTGGGGGTGGGGTGATGGTTCAGGCAGTAATGCCAGCAATGCGGAGCGGTGGGGAGCAGCAGATGAAGCTTCGCTTGCTCCCCTGTCACTCACCTCCTGCTGTGAGGCCCAGTTCCTAACAGGCCGTGGACCCGTACCGGTCTGCGGCCTGGAGGTTGGGGACCCCTGCTTTAGACTCTCTAGAGTGAATAATTAAACAACGGAAGGGAATAGAAAAAGAAAAAAAATACTAAATGTAAATACTTTGTACCTTATAATTTTGCCTTAAGTTCAATTAGTAGCGTGAATCTAACAGTCCAAACATTCTTTGTTTCTCTCTTTCTCCCTCTCTCTGCCCCCTCTCCCCACACTTCCTTCCCTTTTTTATTCAGCTTTATTGTCGTGCCTCCTGGGTGTCAGGCACTATTCTAGGCATGTGTTGAGCATCAACTTTGAAATGAACATCTTGCGATGAACATGAAAGATGGGGTTCTAGCTCTCATGGTGTTTATGCCCTGGATGGGAGGAGGGGCAGATAAGTCAATAAGATACTCTAGTATAATGTGATCAATGCTGTAGTGGGGGGAAATTCAGAGTGCTAAGGGGGCAAACGGGAGGCACACAAATGACAAAATCAACATCCATTCATGATAAAAACTCTCATCAAAGTGGGTATAGAGGGAACATATCTCAACATAATAAAGTCCATTTATGACAAACCCACAGCTTACATCATACTCAATGGTGAAAAGCTGAAAGATTTTCCTCTAAAATCAGGAAAAAGACAAGAATGCCCACTCTCGCCACTTCTATTTAACATAGTATTGGAAGTCCTAGACACAGCAATCAGATAAGAAAAAGAAATGAAAGCCATCCAAGTTGGAAGGGAACAAGTAAAACTGTCACTATTTGCAGTTGATGTGATACTATATCAAGAAACCCCCCTAAACTCTCCACCAAAAAACTGTCAAAACTAATATATGAATTCAGTAAAGTTGCAGGATACAGGATTAATGTGCAGAAATCTGTTGCTTTTCTATGCACTAATAATGAACTATCATAAAGAGAAGCAAGTAATAAATCCCATTTAATATCACATCAAAAAGAATAAAATATCTAGGAATAAAATTAACCAAGGAGGTGAAAGACCCATACTCTGAAAACAATAAAACACTGATGAAGGAAACTGAAGATGATACAAAGAAATGGAAAGATATCTCATGTTCATGGATTGGAAGAATTAATACTGTTAAAATGTCCATACTACCCAAAGCAATCTACAGATTAAATGCAATCCTTATCAAAATACCTATGACATTTTTCACATAAATAGAACAAACAACCCTAAAATTTATATGGAACCACAAAAGACCCTGAATAGCCAAAGCAATCTTGAGAAAGAAAACAAAGCTGGAGGTATCATGCCCCCTGACTTCAGACTATACCACAAAGTTATAGTAATCAAATCAGTATGGCACTGGCAGAAAACAGACACATAGATCAATGGAACAGAAATAAACTCACACACTTATGGTCAATTAACCTATGACAAAGGAGGCAAGAATACACAATGGAGAAAAGATATTCTTCTCTATAAGTGGTGCTGGGAAAACTGGACAGTTATATGTAAAAGAGTGAAATTTGAACATTTTCTCAAACTGAATACAAAAAGAAACTCAAAATGGTTATTAAAGGCCTAAACGTAAGACCAGAAACAATAACACAGGCAGAACACTCTTTGACATAAATTGTAGCAGTATTTTTTTGGATCTGTCTCCCAAGGCAAAGGAAACAAAAGCAAAAATAAACAAATGCGGCTTAATTAAACTTAAAACCGTTTGCACTGCAAAGGACACCATCAACAAAATGAAACGGCAGCCTATTGAATGAGAGAAAATATTTGCAATAATGGGTTAATATTCGAAATATATAATTAGCTATACAATTCAATATCAAAAAAATAAACAACTTGATTAAAAAACGGGCAGAAGACCTGAAGAGACAGTTTTCCAAGAAGATACACAGATAGCCAACAGGCACATGAAAAGATGCTGAACATTGCTAACCATCAGAGAAATGAAAATCAAAACCACAATGACATAACACCTCACAAATGTCAGAATGGCTATCATCGAAAAGACCAGAAATAGGAACTGTGGGTGAAGATGTGGAGAAAAAGGGACCCTCCTACGCTTTTGGTGGGAATATAAATTGGTGTAGCCACTATGGAAAACAATATGGAGGCATACATAATGGCAGTCCCATTTTCCATTCCTACCAGTAATAGAGTAATTCAGTTTCATCATGCCCTCACCAATTTGGGTACTGTCACTATTTTTTATTTTAGCCATTCTGATAGGTATGTAGTGATACCTCACTGCAGTTCTAATTTGCATTTCCCTTATGGCTAGTGATGTTGAACATCTTCCATGCATTTATTTTCATGTGTATGTTCTTCAGAGAAATGTATGTTCATATCTTTTGCCCATTTTCTAATTGGATTATTTGCTTTCTTCTTAAAAAAAAAACCTGTTGAGCTTGGAGGACTGTTTATATGTTCTACATACAATCTTTGTCCTATATGTAATTTGCAAATGTTTTCTCCAAGTCTACTGCTAATCTTTTCATCTTCATTGGGTCTTTTACAGAGGAAGTTTTTAATCTTGATATAAACCAATTTATCATTTTTTACTTTTGTGAATCTTACTCTTAGTGTCATCTCTAAAAACTCTTCACCCAGACTTGGACAATACTTTTTAATTTTTCCTTCTTGGTATTAAAATTTAAAAATAAATGTAGGTGATCAAATATGCTTACCTTTTCATTTATGGTTTGTGTGTTCCACTGGAAGGCCTCTCTACCCCAAAACTATAAAATTATTTGCATGTATTATTCTAGACACAAGTCTATTCTTACTAACTTGTCTTTTTTTTAACATCTTTATTGGAGTATAATTGCTTTACAATGGTCTGTTAGTTTCTGCTTTATAACAAAGTGAATCAGTTATACATATACATATGTTCCCATATCTCTTCCCTCTTGCGTCTCCCTCCCTCCCACCCTCCCTATCCCACCCCTCTAGGTGGTCAAAAAGCACCGAGCTGATCTCCCTGTGCTATGAAGCTGCTTCCCACTAGCTATCTATTTTACATTTGGTAGTGTATATATGTCCATGCCACTCTCTCACTTTGTCACAGCTTACCCTTCCCCCACACCATATCCTCAAATCCATCTCTAGTAGGTCTGTGTCTTTATTCCTGTCTTGCCCCTAGGATGGCAATCTGTATATCTTCTTTGGAGAAATGTCTATTTAGGTCTTCTGCCCATTTTTGGATTGGGTTGTTTGTTTTTTTGATATTGAGCTATGTGAGCTGCTTGTAAATTTGGCATAGAGGGAACTTTCCTCAACATAATAAAGGTCATATATGACAAACCCATAGCCAACATCATCCTCAATGGTGAAAAACTGAATCCATTTCCACTAAGATGAGAAAAAAGACAAGACTGCCCACTCTCACCACCATTATTAAACATAGTTTTGGAAGTCTTACCACAGCAATCAGAGAAGAAAAAGAAATAAAAGGAATCCAAATAGGAAAAGAAGAAGTAAAGCTGATAACTTGTTTTTAAATTATAGAAATAACATATACATTTAAAAGTTCAAAATGTAGAAATGTAAACTTTGAAGAAAAAGTTGCCTTTACTTCTGCCTGTTTTATTTCCTGAGGTAGACACTGTCAATTATTTCTTGTGTATCTTTCTAGAATTTCTCTAAGCACACACAATCACACACACACACACACACTTACACACACAACTATTTTTTTTAAACCAAAGGGGATCATAATGTATGTATTATTCTGTGACAATGTTTCCCACTTGATATATCTCTCTATAGCAGTACATAAAGATCATTCTCATTATTTTTAACAGCTGCAGGGACAAACCACAGTTTATAGAACTTTTCTCCTAATAATAAACAATTAGGTTACTTACAGGAGTTTTATTTGCTATGTGAAATAATGCTGTAATAAATTTTCCTGTACATATTATTGTGCAGGTAATTATAAAAACTACATTCCTGGATATGGGGTTCTTAAATTACAGAGGATGTGCTTTTATAATTTTGATACTATTGGCAAATTGTCCTTTAAAAATGGAGCATCAGAATATACTCTTGCTAACAATGTATGGAAATGCCAGTTTCCCAATATCCTCACCTACTCTGGAATTACAACAATTTTTAATTCTCTGACTATTTGAGAAGAAATGCTCTTGTTTTTCTGAATTCTATTTATTTATTTTCCTTAATTTTTTTGGCTGCATCAGGTCTTAGTTGTGGCACCCAGGATCTTTCACTGAGTTAGGCGGGCTTCTCTCTAGTCGCGTGGCACGTAAGCTCAATAGAGGTGGCACGTGGGCCTAGTTACCCCATGGTCGGTGGGATCTTAGTTCCCTGACTGGGGATCGAACCCTGTCCCCTGCATTGGAAGGCGAATTCTTTACCACTGGACCACCAGGGAAGTCCCTTTTTTTCCCTGAATTCTAAATACATTTAAGAGACGGTGAGTTTGTGTGTGTGTGTGTGTGTCTCAGTATAAGATTGTTAAGAAACACAGCTTTACATTTCACCCTATAAAATTCAAATTCTTTGGAATATGTGCTGACTAAGGTTTTATAAAATAAAAGAAAGGATGTGCTTCTAAAGCCAACTGAGGTGAATTTTACGCTCTATAGAGTCAGCAACTTTCTCCTTTGCTGTGCTAATGGAGAGGATGGGATTCATCAGAGGTGTCATTACTAGGAAATATCCCACCCACCACATAACTTTAGAAGTCTTGACTATCACCCAGTAGTTTTCAAGTGAGGGAAGATTTGTCTGTAAACAGAGAAATACCTAATAAATAGTTTCATCTTAGCTTTTTTTTATGGTTTAGTCATCCATTCATCCATCCACTCATTTATTTATTTAACTATTTATTTACCACCTAATTGGCATTGGCCTAGGGTGCTAGAGATATAAGGATTGTGTCCATTGACCCACAGTCTGATGTGTGGGTGGAGAGAGAACAGGGTAAACAAGCCTGCACAGATGTCCACTAAGAGCCTCCAAAGACTCCTGCACAGGGAGTCAGGCAAAGACAGAGCAGGATATGCTTAAATCCCATAGTGATCAGCAGACGAGTAGATAGAAAGGGCAATTCTACCTATCGGAGATTTTGGAAGCTGGATGGAAAACTTAACTAAATTCAAATTAAGACCCTGATCAAAACACTTAATTTCCATTGATGATCTGCAGGAGGAATCAATCACCAAGTCAGAAGATAGACCTAAAAACAAACACAATTACTAGCTCATCTGGCAATACCCCAGCCAAGAAATCTGCATGACAAACAATGACCACCTTCTCGGCTATCAGCAAATAAGTGCAAGCCTAGGGGAAGGGCAGGGCAGGCACACAGGGGGGTTTATAAATAAATAGATGGTATAAAGTGTATTTTTACTACAACTTATAAGGATGGTCTTTCCAAATGAGTATTTTCTATTTTCAAAAAACTGGTTATGATAAAGAAAAAATGTAGACCTGAGAAACATCAAAGTGTTTTACTTGATATTCCTCTTACCACCTTTCATTTTCTAAGGAGAGAACATAAATAAAGCGATATGTCACGCAGTCTTTTACAAGTCTGTATTATCACTGTTTAGTCTTTATATATTAAAACACATCTCTAAGTAAAAGACACAGTATTATACCCCACTGACATTGACATAGGAGAAAAATTCATTTTTAGGGTGAGAAATAGGATAAGTATTGCCTAAGTCTGAGGATCCAATTTCTATTCATGTCATGGAATAGAACTTCTTCTATATTTTTCTGAAAGGCTTTTTAATATGAGGAGATGGCTCTGTTAAGAACGGATGATTTTAATAAACATCTTCTAGACTGGACTTAGGGAAGTTGAATTCCATACCCTTGAAGTCTCTGTACTCCTTCCTCTTTCAAGTCTTGAATTCCAGCATGAATTTCCATCAGCTGTTTAATTAGCATCTGATCCAGGCATCTTATCACCATCTGCCAAAAAGAAAATATCTATTGCCTGTGAGCTAGGTGAAGTCTGATCTAATACTTTTATTTACTTTTAATTTTTAATTTTTTGGTGGATGATCTCTTTCTCTTCACTCTTCAACTGAGATATCTGCATTTGGTACTTTACTAGTTGGGATAGAGGTCCATGTTTTCAGACTTATACCCCAGGATGACATTCCTCACCAGTGGGATTTCCTGGTCCCACATCTTACCCCACCAGGTCCCTGCTCTCCTCACTCTTCCTCTGACAAAGTCATCTATGTACATGTGATAAAGGGTGATCTTGATGGGCAACAGATTGAAGGGGCAATCTGGAGGCAATATCGTAACGCAGAGGAGTTTAGTGTAAGCTTCACTTTGAATGTTGTTACACTGTGCTACATAGTCAGCTGACATGGTTAAATGCTATGAAGCTCAAGTCTTCATTCTTCCTTCCATACACTGCCCTGTCTTCCAGGCCCATCTTGCATGGGTAGCGCCGTTCCCTCTCACCACCTCCAGCCTCTTTCAGTATGCACCACGAATTTTCTTGCTTTAGGGCCTTCCTCCCAGCTCTTCTCTCTTTGGGAGCGGTGCTTTGGCCCCATGCATATAGTTACCTCCCATTCATCTTCTAAAACTTGGCTGAAGAGTCACTGCTCTAGGAAATGTGCTAGAATTTTTGCCTTTCTAATCCATGAAGTCCTTTTTAGATGATGTTCCTCTGTGTTTCCTTAGCATCTTATGCATGCTTCTTTCAGAACACTTGTCAAAGACCATGCCTGTAATTTTGTTCATCCAGCACAAAGAAAGCTGGAATTAAAAGTAATCATTCATATTATTTGTAGTTGTTATTGTTATAGTACTATAATCCCCAGCCTCTAATGAAGCCACTGGTATATGCTTGGAAGTTGATAAATATTTGTAGATTGACTGGATTAACTCAGGCTTGCATTGGGAACTATACTTTCCTTCTCTGTAGCTTCTTCTGGATTATCGCAGAGAAAAGTGATCCCCATCTTCCTAATGCCTGTAATACTTTCTCCCATTCATACAGACTTTTCACTCTGTCCCCCGATTTATGCAAAGTCTCCATATATAACATATAAACTCCTCGAGGGCAGTAATGCTATTCTACGAAACTATGGCCCCTACAGAACCTAACACAAGTCACTGAATGAAGTAGATATTCAAAAAATATTTTTCCCCCCTAAGACATATTACTAGAGATAGAGTGTCACTTCATAATGACAAAAAGTACATTTCGTATGACAGAAATAATTTTAAATTTTCATGCAAATTTTGACACCGCCTCAGAATGTTTAGGCAAAAGTTAGTAGAAAAAATAGATAAATGCAATATCATACAGTGATAGTTTAACAAATCTTTCTATATTCGATAGACCAAGAATATAAAAAGTCAGCAAGAATATAGAAGGGATTTAATTACATAATTAAAAAATTAGCAAGCATAATTAAGATTTAAGATATATACGTAGTAGAACAATACACTCCCAACCGGAGAATACACTCTTTTTTTTTAACATCTTTATTGGAGGATAATTGCTTTACAATGTTGTGTTAGTTTCTGCTTTATAACAAAGTGAATCAGCTATACATATACATATATCCCCGTATCTCCTGCCTCTTGCGTCTCCCTCCCACCCTCCCTATCCCACCCCTCTAGGTGGTCAAAAAGCACCGAGCTGATCTCCCTGTGCTGTGCGGCTGCTTCCCACTAGCTATCTGTTTTACATTTGGTAGTGTATATACGTCCACGCCACTCTCTCACTTCGTCGCAGCTTACCCTTCCCCCTCCCCGTGTCCTCAAGTACATTCTCTATGTCTGCGTCTTTATTCCTGTCCTGCCCCTGGTTCTTCGGAACCATTCAAAAAATAATTTTGAATGCATAAAAAATAGATAATAAGCAGGATCACATTTGTTGATTTCTGAAAATTATAGCATATTTTTGCTGAATTAAACGTGGAGGAGGGGATGAATAGAGATATTCTGGTAACTCTGAATGTGCTGCACAATTACAGCTCCTCAAGAAAGACCACTGGGTGACGCTAAAACGTTTGCTGAAGCACAATGGTAAATTGTTTGACAGTGTTCCTTAGTGCTAGAAACAAAATAAGAAATGATGCTAGGCTTCTATTTACATATCTGTTGCCAGCACAACTGATAATGAAAGAACTCCAAAGCTACAGTGGATAAAATTAGAAAAGATTACTTGATTGATTAGTGATGTCTGCCATGAGGATGAGGAGTGCATGCCCATATATTTACCATCTCAGGACTGTGCCATCTACCCTGTCATTCAATTGGATACTAGCAAGAATCGAAAACGAATTTCCAATTCCTGAGGTTGAAACCATGGTATTTAAGTTTTTATTCTGTTGGGTTCTGTCATAAGATATACTATATAGTAGTTTGGGTGTTATAAAACACTAAGTAAAAGATTTTGGATTTGTTTTTATTTGCCCTTTCATGTTTGTTCCTAAAATCTAGGTTTTGGAAACACTTGTTGCCCCTGTAAGGAGGTGGAGCCTAATATCTACCATTCCCCTTGAGTTTGGCTTCCAAAGAATAGTGTATGGAAAGGGAAAAAAATATACATATATATATGTATATATATATATATATATAATTCTACAGTGGAGGAAACTGGCAAACACTCCCTAACCAAGTAATCAAGGTGAACATCCCCAGTGATAAACCATGTTGATACCATGTACTCTCTCTTATGATGATAATGGCACTTGACGTCTGTGGTATTAATCCCCAAATCCTGTAACTCCAAGTTGAATTACGAGAAAGCACCAGCCAACCCCAAATTAAGGAGCGTTGCACAAAATATCTGAGCAGTACTTCCCCAAACTGTCAAAATCATGCAAAAACAAGGAAAGACTGAGAAACTGTCAGAGCCAAGAGCTGTCTAAGCTGATATGATGTCTAGATGCGATGTGGTATCCTAGAACAGAAAAAGAACGTTAGTGGAAAACCACTGAAATCAAGTAAGTCTGAAGTTTAGTTAATAGCAATGTACCAGTGTTGTTTTCTTGGTTTTGACAAATGTATCATGATAATGGAAGATGTTAATATTAGGGGAAACTAAGTGAGTGGTACACAGGAACTCCTTATTATCTTTGCAACTCTTTTGTAGATCTCTAATTATTCTAAAATGAAAAGTTTATTTAACCAACCAACTATACAAAATGTGTTAGTGAGGTATATGTATTCTTGTTTGAGCTGTGTGTCTGTGTGTGTGGGTGTGTGTACTAAAACCTTGCTCAAATAACATATGTGAAACCTAGGCTTCAGCATACGATTTTACCTGGGGAGAATTTTGCCAGGGAAATGTTATTGTAACTTATTTAGTTATTATATTTACCATTTTATTTTTAAGTTACCCTCACTTTACAGTAATGAGACTTTTTCTTCCTCCTTTTCTCTCTATAAATGAAGTAATAGAAGAATAGTCAGCATTTCCCTTATTTTTTCTTGTGCTTCCTCTACTTTCAGATACTAATTCTGCTATCTTCTAACAAAAATTTCTCCTTTTTGCGGAGTAGAAGGACGAGCCCTCACTCCTTGCGAGAGCACCAGAATCTAACAGCTAACTGCTGAACAATCATTGACAGGAAGACACTGGAACTCACCAGAAAAAATATCCCACATCCAAAGACAAAGGAGAAGCTGCAGTGAGATGGTAGGGACTCAATCACAATAAAATCAAATCCCATAACTGCTGGATGCGTGACTCACAAACTGGAGAACACTTATACCACAGAAGTCCACCCACTGGAGTGAAGGTTCTGAGCCCCACGTCAGGCTTCCTAACCTGGGGGTCTGGCAATGGGAGGAGGAATTCCTAGAGAATCAGACTTTGAAGGCTAGTGGGATTCGATAGCAGGACTTTGACAGGACTAGGGGAAACATCTTGCAGGGCACACACAAAGTAGTGCATGCTTCGGGACCCAGGGGAAGGAGCATTCACCCCATAGGAGATTGAACCAGAACTATCTGCTAGTGTTGGAGGGTCTCCTGCAGAGGCGGGGGGTGGCTGTGTCTCACTGTGAGGACAAGGACACTGGAAGCAGAAGTTCTGGGAAGTACTCCTTGGCGTGAGACCTCCCAGAGTCTGCCATTAGCCCCACCAAAGAGCCCGGGTAGGCTCCAGTGTTGGGTCACCTCAGGCCAAATAACCAACAAGGAGGGAACCCAGCCCCACCCATCAGCAGGCAAGTCGATTAAAGTTCTACTGAGCTCTGCCCACCAGATCAACACCCAGCTCTACCCACCACCAGTCCCTCCCATCAGGAAACTTGCACAAGCCTCTTAGATAGCCTCATCCACCGGAGGGCAGACAGCAGAAGCAAGAAGAACTACAATCCTGCAGCCTGGGGAATTAAAACCACATTCACAGAAACATAGATGAGATGAAAAGGCAGAGGGCTAACTAACAGATAAAGGAACAAGATAAAACCCTAGAAAAACAACTAAATGAAGTGGAGATAGGCAACCTTCCAGAAAAAGAATTCAGAATAATGACAGTGAAGATGATCCAGGACCTCAGAAAAAGAATGAGGGAAAGATCAAGAAGATGCAAGAGATGTTTAACAAAGACCTAGAAGAATTAAAGAACAAACAAACAGAGATGAACAATACAATAACATTTACTATTGCAACAAAAAGAAAAAGATACCTAGGAATAAACCTACCTAGGGAGACAAAAGACGTGTATACAGAAAACTGTAAGACACTGATGAAAGAAATTAAAGACGATACAAACAGATGGAGAGATATACCATGTTCCTGGATTGGAAGAATCAATATTGTGAAAATGACTCTACTACCCAAAGCAATCTACAGATTCAATGCAATCCCTATCAAACTACCACTGGTATTTTTCACAGAACTAGAACAAAAATTTTCACAATTTGTATGGAAACACAAGAGACCCCGAATAGCCAAAGTGGTCTTGAGGGAAAAAAAATGGAGCTGGAGGAATCAGACTCCCTGACTTCACACTATACTACAAAGCTACAGTAATCAAGACAAAATGGTAATGGAAGAAAAACAGAAATATAGATCAATGGAACAGGATAGAAAGCCCAGAGATAAACCCACACACCTATGTTCAACTAACCTATGACAAAGGAGGCAAGGATATACAGTGGAGAAAAGACAGTCTCTTCAATTAGTGGTGCTGGGAAAACTGGACACCTACATGTAAAAGAATAAAATTGGAACACTCCATAACAAGCATACAGAAAAATAAACTCAAAATGGATTAGAGGGCTTCCCTGGTGGCGCAGTGGTTGAGAGTCCGCCGGCCAATGCAGGGGACACGGGTTCGTGCCCCGGTCCAGGAAGATCCCACATGCCGCAGAGCAGCTGGGCCCATGAGCCATGGCCGCTGAGCCTGCACGTTCGGAGCCTGCTCTGCAACAGGAGAGGCCACAAGAAGTGAGGGAAGTTCTAAGAGGGAAGCTTATAGCAATACAAGCTATACAAGTGAGAGGCCCACGTACCACAAAAAGGAAAAATAAATAAATAAATAAAGGGATTAGAGACCTAAATGTAAGACCGGACACTATAATACTCTTAGAGAAAAGCATAGGAAGAACACTCTTTGACATAAATCACAGCAAGATCTTTTTTGATCCAAAAGTAGAGAACAAAGGTATGGACACCAAGGGGGGAAAGTGGCGGGAGGTGGTGGTGTGGTGGTGGTGGGATGAATTGGGAGATTGGGATAGACATATATACACTCATATGTATCAAATGGGTAACTAACGAGAACCTGCTGTATAAAAAAATAAATAAAAGTCAAAAAAAAATTTCTCCTTTTTGGATGTTTACCTGCATTTATATGTTTTTCTGAACTGCTTTACTTTCTATTTTCTTCCAATTTACTTGCAAAACTCAGACACACTTTTATCATTCATGGCATCAGATGTGAATCTTAATCTTTAAACAAAATAAAAGATTTGGCGGGACAACAGATATGTAAATTCAGCCCTTTTATCCTTTATTTTCCTCTTGATATTAGTTGGTACAGATTCATAATATTGGAATTTGAATTACTTTCCCCGACTAGAAAATATATTCCCTCTGACTTGTAGCCTGAGAAATCATGCAGGGGTCTGCTGCTGATGTGGAAAAAGAAGAACACAAGGGCCACATTTGATGATGCTTATCAGTCTGTTTAATTCCACAGTAAGTGTCCTGTGGCCCTTAAGACTGGCAGTGCAGGGTCTACAGCCTAGAATAACATCCTGCTCTCCAACAGCTGTAAAATCAATTCAAAATGTATGGTTCTGGCAAGTACTTCTGGCTTTTCATATGTTAGTTAATAACTAAGAATATTTCAATGGGGAGATTTATTTGACTAAAATGCATTGAAATTACTTGCATCAGTGAACTATATTATAGGTAAAACTTGGTATAAATTATGTAAGAGGGGATTCAAAAATAACAAGATGACACAGATTAGAAAAACCAGTCATGCCATCTCTTCCCTAGATTTGATTTGAGTTTACTTTAACTTCCAGGCCAGAACTAGAAAATGGTCCTGGTAGACAGTCAAAATGAAAATGCAAGCGAGGGATTTTTGCATTGACAGTAACTTGTATCAGACTAACTCTTCTGCTGAGAATAACTATGTAAGTTGAGTTAAAGCACAAAACAAAGGAAAAAGCAGATGTTTGATAGTATTAGAAATCAACTCAGATGACCAGAAGAAACATGGGGCCATGATTCAATACGGAATGAACATACATTATAAGCCCTAAGCTTATCGTGGTCTTATCCTCATAAGAGCATTTGCTTATACTTAGTATGAGCTTTAGAAGCCAGGAAAAAGTGGTGTCCTAGAACTTGTGGCATTCTCATGGGTAGGGAAGACAAAAATTGGAGAAGAAGCCTACCAAGGTAGTCACAAAAAATGTGAGCCCCAAAATATGTATGCAGTCTCCTCACGAGGCATCTACTAGTTACAAAAGGATGCAGGCACGGGGCAAGATGCTCAGAAACTAAAAGAGAGGCAGCTAAGAGGCTAATACCCAAGGAGAAGAGACATCTCTTATCTGGTACTGGACTCACCCTATTGTTATAAATGCATATAAGAGGTGGATAAAATATGTAACTATTTGCAGCCATTGGAGAGCAACCAACATAGGGCTTTAATCCTTGAGAGAAGGAAAGCATAAGAGGTAATCCCCGTATTCCTGATGCTTTCTCCCTGACAGTAGTTTCCAATTTACAGAGGAAGAACATGGAGCCTGAATAGAGAATTGTGGTCCTGCTAAGTAAAAAAAGACAGAGATTGAAATTTTAGACTGCCAAGGTGACTGCGATTTGGGAACATGGTTCCAGAGTAAAGGCAGCCAAGTTGTTAGGGGGGAAGCTCCCCAAATCTGAGTAAATAAACCCCTTGTATCTTTGGGTTGATGCTAAACTACAGGCACAGGGTACAACTCTGAAACGCTTAGCCAAGAATACTTGTTGTGAGGCTGACAGCCAAGCAAAGACTTTCAGAAGCTGTACAGTGCTATGGAGACAGAGTTTGGAGTCAAAACTGAGACAGAGTGGAGAGACCTCAGGAGTACCTTGGAACTTCAGTTTAGATAGCAGGAAGGTCAAACTTTAGAGTAAGGAAAATGCTCTAAGAGAATGGGCAAAACTAAAACCTAAGACCCACACTGATGAAGCCTAAAATTAAGCTTGATAAGATCTAGATGATTTGCTTGTCATTTAACTGTCTACCCCCAAAAAACTTAATACTCTTGAGAGGAAGAGAACATAATTCAAAGTATCTACAATGTCTAAAAAATTACTGACATGCAAAAAAGCATGAAAAGTGATCAATAATCAAGAGAAAAGACAGAACTAGAACCAGAAATAATCCAGATGTCGTAGTTAGCATCTGAACATATCAAATGACTATAAATATTATGTTAAAAATAGAAGAAAAGATGGAAAATGCATGACAATATGGAGACTATAAGCAAATAATCAGAATCTATAAAAAAAGGAATCAAACTGACATTCTAGAACTGCAAAACATGATATCTGAAATTGAGAACTCATTGAATGAATTTAAAAGCAGAATGTGCAGCAATATGGATGGACCCAGGGATTATCATATTAAATGAAGCAAGTCAGAAAGAGAAAGACAAAATACCATATGATATCACTTATATGTGGAATCTAAAATATGCACAAATGAACTTATCTACAAAACAGAAACAGACTCACAGACATAGAGAAGAGACTTGTGGTTGCCAAGGCGGAGGGGGGATGGAGGAGGGATGGATTGGGAGTTTGGGATTAGCAGACGCAAACTATTATATAGAGAATGAATAAACAACAAGGTCCTACTATATAGCACAAGGAACTAAATTCAACATCTTGCGATAAACCATAATGGAAAAGAATATGAAAGATAATGTATACATATGTATAATTGAATCACTTTGCTGTACAGCAGAAGTTAACACAAAATTGTAAATCAACTATACTTCAACAAAATAAAATGTTTAGAAAAGCAGAATGGACAGAACTCAAAGACATGTAAACAGATAATGCCCAATTTAAAAGACAGTATGTAAAAAAAGAATAAAACATAAAATTACTGAGAATATAATCAAAAAGTTTACATAACTGTACTAATAGTCCCCAAAAGAGGAGAGAGAGAAAATAGAACAGAAACAATACTTGAAGAAATAATGACCAAGAATTTCCCAAATCTGATAAAAAGACTATCCCATTAATTTAAGAAGTGGAGTGAATACCAAGCAGAACAAATACAAAAAAAACCACACCTGGCAAACTATAGTCAAGATGTTAAAATCCAAAAACAAAGAGAAGATATTAAAAACAGCCAGAGAGAAAAAAATAGATTACAAATAATAGCTAAATTCCTAATGAAAATAACAGAAGACAGAAAACAATCAAATAACATTTGTAAAGTACTGGAAAAATCACCTACAATGCCATACGTGGGAAAATATTTCTGAAAAAATGAAAGCAAAATAAACATATTTTTAGACAAAGTGAAACTGAAAACCTCATTAGCAGCAGACTCACACTGCAAGAACCATTATGAGGATTCTTGCGGAAGGAAAATGATCCCAGATGAAAGCACGAAAGTGCAGAAAGGAATAAAGTATATCACAAAAGGTACAATGTGAGTATAAATGGATGCTGACTGTTTAAAACAATAAAGTCTTCTGCAACGCATAACATCAATAAAAGTAAAACATGTGACAAGAGCACAAAGGACATGAGAACAGAAAAATGGAGATAGTCTCTACATTTCTTGTGTTGTTTAGGCAGTGGTAAAGGTAACAATTTAAAGTATATTGTAATAGAATAAGAAAGTATACTGTAATTTTAGTGTTACAACTATAATAATGCTACTAGAAGGTATAATAAAATAGCTAATAGATGAGACAATAGAATACGTAAAAGACTTGATTAATACACAGAAAGCAGAAAGGAGAACTAAAGGAACAAAGAACGGATGGAACAGAGAAAAAGTAACAATATGATAGACATAAATTCAACTATATCAGTAACTACATTAAATGTATATGGACTAAGACACACCAATTAAAAGACAAAAATTGTCAGGTTTGAGTAACAGAAAGAAAGAAAAAGACAAACTACATGTAGTTTACAAGAACCACATGTAAAATCAAGACATAGATTGTGTTTAAAAGCATGGACAAACATATACTACACTAAGCAGAAGAAAGGTATTATGTCTACATTTATACCACTCAAAGTAGACTTTAAGGCAGAGAAATAATAAAAGATATTTGATAATAATAGAGGGTTGACTCAACAGGAAGATGTAATAGTGTTAAATGTGAATGCACCTAATAACACAGCTTCAAAATACATGAAGTTAAAAATTAACCAAATGAAAGAGAGTTTTAACAAAATGATGCAAACTCAATATATAAAAACTAGTAGTACGTAGCTAAAGCAGTGATGAAGAGAAATGAATCGCTTTAAATGTACAGAGTATAAAAGAAGAAACATAAAACCAATAATCTATTATCCAACTTGAGAAATTAGAAAATAATAAATTAAATGCAAATAAGTATAGACTATAATAAAAGTAAGAGCAGAAATCAATGTACTAGAAAAAAGGCACACAACTGAGAATATCAATAAAGTAAAAATTTAATCAGAAAATCTTATTAAATTAATAATTGAGACTGATAAGAAAAAACTAATTAGAATAGCAGAAATAAGAAGGGACATTAGTAGAGAACCTACAGATAATACCAAGATAATAAGAGGATATTGTGTAAAATGTAATACCAATACATTTAAAATTTAGAGTTAATGGAAAAATCTCTTGAAAACACAATGTGCCAAAACTGATAGAAGAAATAGAAAATCTTAACAGTTCCACATCTGTTAAATAAATTGAATCTGTAATTTAAAATCTTCCTCAAACAAAAAAGGAAAAATCCTCCAGGCCCAGATAGCTTCACTAGTGAATTCTTCAGAACTTTTAAAGAAGAAATAAAACTAACCTTACAGAAATTATTCAAGAGAACATAAAATAGAGGGAATATAGAGCAGCTAGACCTCTCATATACTGCTTGTGGGAGTGTAAATTGATGCAATTGCTTTGGAAAACTATTTTGCACTATCTACCAAGTCAGAACTATGCAGCCTCCATTACCATTTTATAGGGCCGCTTGACCTAAGCAAATGTTGCAAAGTGACAGATGCTTACTTTGTTTGACTTACACAGTACGCATTAAAAAAAAAAAAAATGGAAGTGGAAACCCATCAAGATGATGTAGTCAACTGATGCTCTGATGTACCCAAACATATAGCAATGAGAGAGAAAATGTAAAAATAGAAAGCTTAGCAGGCATAGCTGGGTTCAAAAACAATGCAAACATCTTTAAGAACTAGAAATGGAACAGACACACGAACAGGTGGTAGGGCTGGTGTGAAGATGCACTGTGCCCTCAACTGGCAGCGATGGCCAGGAATTTTGTTTCTTCAGGGGACTGTGGGTCTTCTACATGAGAGAAGACGTCCCTCCAACACCATTTTTATAAAGCGGGAAAAAATCCTGTAGATTACCGTCTGAGTCAAGGTACTTAGAAACAGCCTTGTGACTGGGAGCTGAATGAAACCATCCAATGGCTTGGTAACTGTGTCTTTGTTCTCCTCCATGTAATCATAGGGTCTGTGACTTGCAGTGTGTTGAACAGACACCCCCCAACCCTGCAGAAATCCATGGCCATCCAGAACCTCAGAATGTGACCTTATTTGGAAATAAGGTCTTTGCAGGTGTAATTAGTTAAGAATCTGGACACTAAATCATCCTGCATTTAGGGTGGTCCCTAAACCCAATGACCGAGATGTCCTTATAAAGTGAGCAGGACACATAGAGACAAACTGGGGAGAAGGCCACATGAAGACAGAGGCAGACATCGGAGTGATGCAGCTACTGCAAGCCAAGGAATGCCAGTAGCCACCAGAAGCTGCAAAGAGGCAAGGAAGGATTCTTTCCTAAACTCTTCAGAAGGAGCGTGGATTTGCTGACACCATGATTTCAGGCTTTTGGCCTCCAGAACGATGAGAGCGTAAATTTCTGTTGTTTGAGGGCATCAAGCTTGTGGTAATTTATTATGGCAGGCTTAGGGAACGAATATATACCCCCAAACCTCCAAACCTTAAAAGACCTGGTTCTGGACTGTGGGCTGGGTGTGGGGGGCATATTGAGGCAACTGTAGAGGGGGGCACGTGGGGGGCATGTGGAGAGATGCGCACAGGAAGCAAGAGCAGGGGGTACAGACGGAAGGTGAGTGAGACCACGTTCACAGGCAGATGTCAGAGAACCGAAGCCCAAACCCAAACCCAAACCCAAAAGGCTTCCGTTCAAAATGCGCCTGCAAGTCCAAATTCATACACACGTGAAGAAAACTAGCTTTAAGAAAAACAGCAACAGAATCAACTATGGAGACATCAGTGTACTCCAGATGCAATGAATTCTAGAGCTGTGTCTGACAAAGACATTACTTATTTATCTTATTAACATATGAGGTTTTCCACATTTACACCATAAATTCTGGGATAGTTTATACTGATCTAGACTTTAAAATAATTATGTGTAGGATGCTTAAAGAGACAAACTAAGGTTTCATAGCCACGCAAAGGAAAAGAAATGATGAAACAAGCTTCCATTTAAAGCGGCTTGAACATGTTGCTGTATTTTAAGTGTCTGCCTCAGACCCAAGGAGTGTTAGCTTTACTCTTGTGTTACAGATAGCACTTGGCATTTGTTGAACGTAGCACTAGCCTTAGAGACAGGAGTGGGGCCGATGAGGTGGGGTGGGTAGCGTGAGGGAAACTGGCACAAATTAATTACCCTGATCCAGGGGTCTGGTCCTGGGCTCCAGCACCTATTCATATTTTGTGTAAAGATTTGTAGCTTACAGTGGGCCCTGACCCCTGACAGTCCAGCTCAGGCTTACAGAAATTCTGACCAGGTTTGTTATAAGGACCAAAGGAGCTAATGCAGGCCCTATGCCTTTGTCAACCCTGAAGAACTACAGAAGTATATACCTTGTAAACTTAAAGTGAAGAGCAAGTATTTTATCTCCTTCAATGCACTTGGCTTTGTGCCTGGATCTAGGCATTTGGTGACCCGAAAAATGAAACTGATTGTGATGTAGTATATTAAACCAAATTCTTTGGCTATATCTATGTGACACTCTCTTGTTAAAATAGAAAATGGAAAAATGGAATAAAATGTCATCATATTTTGGAAAGTGAAAAAGCCTAGTGGTTATTATGAAAAGTGGATGTTGGTTGGGTAGTCTATGCCAGGAATTGTTCTAAATGGTCTAAAAAGTAGAATGGACTTTGGAGTCTGATGGCCTGGATTCAGATACTGACCCCTCACACAGTGTCTGTGTGAACTTTGGATAAGTTATTTAACCTCTCTAGGCTTCATTTACTTCATATAAAATGGAGATGATAATGGATACATTGTAAGAATTATATGTGATAATATATAGTGTTTAGTCTCTACCTTTCAATTATATGAGCTAATACATTTCCTTTCCTGTTTGTTCTGAGAGGATTTTTCTCTTACTTGTAACTGAAAGCAACCCGATCCAAGTATTATTATTGCAACATGACATAGAACTGACTCTTTCTAAAACGATGACAATTACTGGCAAAATATTATTCCAGATTAGTATTGTTGAAAAAGTATTCAGGTGACTAATTTTTCCTTTTTCATGTGAGCATTTAAACTTAATAATAAGGTCATATTTCTGAAATAATAAGATTGAGCTTTAGCCACATTGATTGGGAGTTGAAGAAGAATGAAAATCAAACTGTAAAGGTCAGATTTATCCAGACAAACTCCATTGCCATAGAAACAATAATTTTATATCAGCCACTACTGATCAGTCACCTACTGTATTCCAGGAACCCTTCTAAGTACTTTGCTTCTATTTTCTTTCACTCTTTCTTAGATTCAACGTGAGAAAACAGAAGCTAAGAGAGTGGTTTCAGGGCCTAATACCTAAAATAGTACCTAGCACAAGCTAAGCTCTCAATAAGTCACTGTGGCATGCTAATTAACTGTCCAAGTACACGTAAGGCCAGGGTGCAGACCCCTGTCTTCTTTCTTTCAAAGTCTTTGCTCCTGTCACTGTACCACGTTGCTTCCATGCATCAACAGTTCTGGCCTGTTATTAGTAAAAGTGTGTCCACTGGTCTAATTTACTGGATTGGTAATTAAGGCAGGTATCTGTCAATTGAGAAAGTTTAGCTTCCTCAGGGTCAATTCCTAATTTGAACACATTTACCTCCTTTTCAGAAGCTAGACTCTTAGATCATCGCCAAAAGCAAGATAAGACATATAAACTCCAGGTTGCTAAGCTCAAGTAGTTTGTAGTCCTCAAAGGAATTCTTTGTTACAAATTACATGTCTTAATTTGACATTCACACCTTGCCCCAAGGACTTTAACATCTTTATTGGAGTATAATTGCTTTACATTGTGTTAGTTTCTGCTGTATAACAAAGTGAATCAGCTATACGTATACATATATCCCCATATCTCTCCCCTCTTGCGTCTCCCTCCCACCCTCCCTATCCCACCCCTCTAGGTGGTCACAAAGCACCGAGCTGATCTCCCTGTGCTATACAGCTGCTTCCCACTAGCTAGCTATTTTACATTTGGTAGTGTATATATGTCAACGCTACTCTCTCACTTCATCCCAGCTTACCCTTCCCCCTCCCCGTTTCCTCAAAAGAGCTGAAAACTTGTATTCCAGACCGAAGAGTGGTTATTCCAAATAAAGTTTTGGAATTCTTACCCAACTTTGAAATGACTATAAAAATATAATTCTTCTTTCAATTTTTCTTAAAAAAAATTATCTAGAATAAAAATATTCAATTTATCATGTTTTAGTAAACGTTGGTATTGATATATTCTATTTTTTAGCATCCATTAATTGTGAGATTGCAATATTTTGAAATATATTATCATTCTCAGATTAATCAACTTGGAACTCATACAGTAAATTATGGTCAAAAGTGTTCTGTGTCTATGGAGAGTGGCCTTATTTTTGTCAAGAAAAAAAAAAAAGAGAAATGGCATATATCAAATCTTGTTGAATTTTATAGCCTTTGATACTTTATGCTGTAGCTTTTGCTGCTCAGTGTTAAAATTCAAGGTCCATGTTGTCTACAGTAAATGAAAAACCCAGGCCCTCTGAGGGCACAGGGGTTAATGTGGTCTTTAAAGCTTCCCATTAGGGCCTATATGGTCAATCAATAAACTGGTATTGTCAGCATGTATGTAGTAAGAACTACTATGTGTTAGGTGCTTCCTAAGTGGTAGATGAAGTGAGAAAGGTAGGATAATGAAATGGAATATGCATGTTTGTTGAAGCTTGAAGACTAGCTTATCAAATGCGCTGTCTTAAGTCATTTAACTATTCCGTTCCCTTGGCTTCACAGTGGAGAACCATCGTAACCACACTGGAGGTTGTGGTGAGGATTAGAAATACTGTACTACACACACTGTGTATGGTAGGGTTTCAACAAATGGCATCATTGTTGTCATTATTAGATTTGAAAGGCAAACCTATTTGCCTAAAGTCACTTAGCTAGGAGCGGCAGAGCCAGGACTCAAACTCTGATGTAAAGTCTACTAAGACATCCTTTGTATTCAGCCAATTTTCTTACGTATGACAAAGAAAATTGGCACAGTGGATCTGGGGCAGGGGAAACCCATTCCTGGGCATGGACATTCAGGGCTTCATGGAAGGGATGATGTTTGATCGGGGTCTTAAAGGATGAGTAGGGTTTTGATAAATGAAATCATCAGCACTTTATCCTCCAGGCTCTTTGGAATTTCACTAGCATACAAAGTGATGACAAATGGGTTTCCCTATTAACTTATTTACAGTCATTCACTGGCAGAGTGCTGGTATCGATTAGTAGACCAGAAGGAAAATTTATGGCATCTCTGCGTTTGCTTATTCTTCTCTACAAGTTTTTTTCCGCTCTTGTTAATCTTTGAGCCTTAGAAGAATGCCTCTGTTAAAGCCAACATTTCAGTTGTTGTACGTTAAAAAACCCACTTTATCCAATATGACTTTACACAGATGTGTTTGAAGAGACGACTATATATTTTGTTTAGGTCAAAGACGTGGTGGGAGATATTATAATTAAAACTGACATGTGTGATCTGAGCTCTAGCCAAACTCAGCAGCATAGCATTGTCAAATCCCTGTTTACATACCGCCCATCCTGGGTTTACACAGCTGTATCCAGTTCAGTGGGATAGTCATGGTCACAATAGCCCCTTAAATTGCCTCTTCAATCGTCACACATGCTCATTTCTGTGTTCTTCAAGAGATTTCCTCATGACATTCCCATCACAGCTAAAGGATATGCGATTTAAAATGTCAAAAAGGTATTGTAGGATAAACCTAACTAGACAAGGAGCTAGGAGATACATTTTGAATGGATCTTTTTCAGTCCTCTTCAAAAGAGTTCCGTTATAATGCCCAGTCTTTGAAGCAAGTCCTGGAAAATATATACTAAGCCGAGCACATGTGACGCTTGGTAGAAAGTAATTCCTCTCGGGATCCTTGACTTCTCTGACATGAGACATCAAATGTAAAAGAGTTTTTGACAGCATCCACAAATATGTCTCCATCTCAGTGGACAGAAACTCCTCCTTTTCCGAGGAAAACTGGTGCCAGAAAAGGAGCTCTAAAAGCAAATCCATTTCACAAGGTACCAATATTTGATGGTGAATAATCAGTCATCAATCATCAAAAGGTTTGACTGAAATGTTATTTTTAAACAGAGATCAAAAATTATGTGAATAAAGGAGTCTTCTCTTACATCTAATACAGTGAAGGTTATGAATCTCTGTACTAATTAAAACAAGAATGCTGACTTTTGAAATGCTTTTGAAAATGCTTTTCATTTTCTTTTTGCTGTAATTTTTCTGGGTAAACTATATAATAGCACCAAATACCATCTTTCTCTGAACATTTGTCTTCAACAAGTTGTTGATTTTAGTGTTTTTTTCAGCCAAACTAAGGTATTTTCCTTCTAAACAGCCAAGTGTTCACCTGGCAGATGGGCAAAATCTCATGGTAAGTCATTTTCAATGGCTTCCTTCAAATACAGGGTCATAATGTGAGAATTAAAGAGGTAACAGTAAGAGTTTTACATACCTTATCTCATTTGACCCTCACAGCAGCCTTACTGGATAGATCTCCATTTTACCCTTACTAAGACTGAGGTGCAGAGAGATTAAGTAACTTGTGCAAGGCCATGCACTAGAAAATACTAGAATTGGGACTTGAATCAAAGACTATGTGGTTCAAAACCCATGTTCTTAACCTTATGCTGTTTTCCCAGTACATCATAATACTTTTGAGCTCCATGTCTAACATTCCAAGATGAGAAAAGGTTAGTACTAGAATTGTGGTTAATGAATAGATAACTTAGTATAAATCTGGGGGGACTTGGATCAACTTTGTCTAAGCCCAGTGATACAAATGCAGCCCTGTTATACTTGGAGAACTAAAATTGTTGTACCTGGGAGTACATTTCCTACTTCAAACTCCTAAGAGTTGCTGGTATTGCAGGCAGAAGAAGCACTGTGGACAATCTGTAGCAGTAGATAATCCCAAAGAGAATGCTGTTTTATCTGGGAATCAGTCTGTAGCCTCACATAGAGAACTACATATATGGTACGTTCAGGTGACTCCCCTCTCTGCTTGTCTCCAAAAGTTCTGTTCAGAGCCACCTAACTCTATCTGAGTGTGGGCTGATGAAACCGTTGGTCAGACTGATATACCAAACAGCTAAGAAACTACAGTCCAGAGTGGACACTCTCTGGCGCCAAAGGTTTTAATGAGTTTACAGATGCTCTTGGCCTTGTTTGCAGAGGAGGTGGCCATTCTACTTCACAGGGACTATTCATCTATTTGTTGCAAAGGAGCCCTTTATCCCAGGGCCCCTCCAGGTTCATGTCATGCTTTGTGTAGTACCATGTTACCTTAGGTCCCATGGCCTAGTGCAGTGATGATCATTGAGGCTAAGTACTCGTGTTTTAGTTCCTTTTTCCTCTTCATTCTTCACTTTCCTACCCTAATGACATGATCTCCCCTGATGAGTCCGGTGTTTTTAGAGGATACTGCTGTTCCATTGGGCAGGCCCACACATGGAGTCCACATCTGGTACCTTCTAGGTACATGATATTGGACAATCTATCTACTTTTCTAAAACTCAGTTTCCTTATCAATAAAGGAGGGATAATACAGGGCTAATATAGGGTTAAATGAGGATCAAATGAGGTTGTACCTGTTAAGTGTCTTGAACAAATAGTTATTCTACCAGTGCTGGTTTCCTACCCCATCTCTCTACCCAACAACTTAGTCATCAGAACCACCTGCTTTCAAAAGTTGTTGGCAAACTCAGTCATACTTATACTGAACTGCAGTGGACTGAAAAGGTTTAAGGCTTGCTATTGCCTTGGCCACCTTTGACTGAGAAAGAATTTCTAACGGTGGAATTGCAAATATCCTCAAGTCAATGAGGGGATGTACTTGGGAGAGCACGGGGGCCTCTCTGGAATTCCAGAAACTGTAACATGGGTGACAGTCTTTCCTACTGAAAAACATTGAGAGAGAAGGAGAAAATATTACCATTTTCTAGAAGGACCAGATGAAGTTAAGGCATCCTTCAAGGATGGACAAAGTGGTCTTTGTTTCTTGTCTTTCTTACTGTGGTTTCTGTTGTAACTCAGATTGAAGTTGAGGATTGGTAACTCTGTGTCTATTTGACGCACCACAGGACTCAATGAATATTAACACATTCCCAGTGACCTAGGAGTGAAGGACTCCATGGTTACTCTTCAAGGAAACAATTTGTATCTAAACCGCTCCACGCTAAATGCAGGCCGTTCATCAAACAGTTTAATTTGCCAGGAAGACAGGAAAGAGTAAACCAATATGAAGAAGGCCTTCTGCTCAGCTTTGTAATAGAGAACATAAAATATGGTAGTAGAGAACATGAAAAATTGTTGACTAGGTCCACAATTCACATAAAATTATGCTACCTTTTTGAGTATGTCATGGAAATATTTTTTGTCCCCTGTTTGGAAATTGCTCATTTTCAAAACTTCATGATTCATTTCACAATATCTCTTTGGAGTTAAGCAGGCAATGCCAACAGACTTGATTTGAGGAGGTAGCTTATGATAAAGGCAAACAGCTCAGGCTTTGAGCTTGCTTGAAACAGAACCTGAAATGGAGTTTTGTGCGTGTGAGTTTTGCCATGGGCACACTTGGGAACGACACATGTAAGGAAGTGGGGGAAGTAAAATTGGGCAGAAGCTAAAGTTTAACTGTGACGCAGTTGTGACAGAGGCATCTAACGATCCCATGGGAAGTTCTTTGCAGTCTCCCAAATTGAGGCAAGGTGATCGGGTCTTGGTACCTTTTATCAAGGGGGCACAACCTTGGGTGAAGCACCTCCCTTTCTTGAGGGAGCTCCCTTTCTGAAGGGAGATTTTGGGAGAGGACAGTTATGAGTCCCCCCAGCAGCCAACACTGGTTAATGTCCAGAGTGTCCCGCACAGGAGTCATATGTACTGACCTGGGTTTTCAAATATGGCAGTGCCATGGTTTAGCAGTTATGTGAATTTGGGCGAGTCATTTAGACCTCTGAGACTCTCTCACAGAATTTTGAAGGTTCAATGAGGTTTACTGCTTAGTAAACTGCCTGGCATACAGGTGATGCTCATAAATGTTGCTATCATTAGTTCATGGAGCTCTATGAAAATTATTAATTGAGCCCTTTGTCTTGAGCTCTGTACTCATATATCTGATCACTGACTGACTTCTTATAGCTGGTTGTGCCACGGTTTCTTCAAACTCCACTCTCGTATACTCAACTCTTTGTCTACTCCATCCTCAGGCTACGGTCTAAGAGAACGTGGGTAATTCATACAGAGAAATAGCTATGAGAACAGGAGCAAGAAAGAGAGCCAGAGAGAGTGCGAGTCAAAAGTTTTGATGATCTGGAGACCCTGAAGTCAGATTCTCTCCTGGTCTTTTCAGTGACATGAACCAGTTCTCTTTCTGATTCAACAAGTTTCTTTTTTTTTTCTTACTTGCAATGTTCTTATTTTTTATACAAATAATTAAATAATTTTTTCTGCAAGATTAAAAGGAAATTAAAGTTTTATGAAGGCTTGCTGTTTTATTTCCTTCTGTGATTAAACGAGTTTTAATTGGGTTTCTGTCACTTGGGATCAAGAGTCTGGACCAGTGTCTCATGTTTCAGATTCTGTCCTCCTTGCTTGAATGAAACTCATCTTTTTAGTCTGCCCCCTTATTGGGAAGTTCCTTCAAGTGCCAAGCAGCTCAATATTTCTGAGACCCCCGAGGTAAACTTCCTAAGAAGTAGATAGCTTCCAGATTAAACACTTCCACCCTGCTCTCTACATTCCAAGCCTGGGACAGAGAAAAAGCCTGAAGAGCTGACAGCAGAAGTCACTCCTTGCCAGCCTCAGGGCTTCAGACTTGTTGATTCAGAGTCTGAGGCGGACTCTGTGTAGCTTTGGGATGGACTGTGGATAACTCTGCACTATCCTTGGGCACTGGCAAAAAACAGCATGCAATTTTATTGAAGGGGAAAAAACTAGGGATGAGGTTGATATTGGAGTTCTTTGGGAGAAATAAAATACCCAATCCTCTAGAGCTTCTTAAAGGAGCTTTATGGCATTTTGTTGCATATTAATAATCATCTAATGGCAAATGATTTTTGAATATTCAATAAAACATAAACAGGATACGATTTGTAAATATATTTAAAGCTTCTAGCTTATGTATATTTATGGAAGCATTAAGATTGAATAATTTCAAAAGATTATGTACAATGTAGATTTCAATAAATCAGAAGGTTTTCTGGTTCCACAGTGTCTAAGTATGGAGTAAGCAGCTTCATTCTCTGGAAAACATACAGAAATTGTATGTACTTAGCTTACTTTGGAGAGAATCCAGAATGATTCCCAGGCTGCTTTCTCTTCTGAACTTTTGTACTAGTTGCCTGTACACATATCACTCATTTTATATTTAGCATATGCTTCTTACATTTTTATTTTTAAAAATCTGAAGGGTATATAGCAAAGAAAAAAATATATAAAATTAAAGGCAGTCAGAAAACACATAGAGTTCCTTTCCTATAAGTTCCTTCATTTCTTAGTTTTAATATTAACAGAAAATATTATTTTTTAAATGATAGCCTATTGTAATATTTTACTAGTTAATCTTCCCAGTCTAATTTTCTAATTCCAAACTTAGTTTTCCCAATTATCATCATGTATACACACACACATATGTCCCAATTATATAATCATAATTATATAATTAAATATAATATATAATCCCAAATTATATACATATATCTGCTTATGTGTACATACATATACACAAGATCCTGAAATAGACTGTAAACCTTTGATGGCAGAAATCATAGATTTCATGTAACCGTTTGACTCTCCAGTGCCAAAAAATGTACTTTGCACTTTGTAGGAACTCAGTAAGCAGTGTCTCCACTGCATGCCTTCTCATTTCCACACCTGAAATAGTTTTTGCAAAGCACAAAGTATTTAGTAACAAAAACTGGGACATAAGGACTGAGCAGCAGAGGTATTAAGTAGGAAATATGACCAAATCACTTAGGTATCCCTTTTTGAACAGCCCCTAGTCTTGTTCTATGTAGGATAAAAGAAGAAAATACACAAGAAGGAAAATAATAATACTATTCACCCATTTTTTCCATTACATAAATATTTACCTGTTGCCCATAATGTGGTAGGCGTATTATATAGCACTTACAGCTTGAAAATTACAGCCATAAATATACCTAGAGTTGGAGCCAGACTTTTTGGTAAAACTGGAAATCCTTCTTAGGGGAGATTAAAAAGACATAAGAATTGTCTTAGGAGGGATAGAGGTGAGGAGACGAGAAGTGCTGTCTTTCCAACCAACCTGAATCTTTTTAAAATTTTTCTTTCCTAATCTAGTTTCATTTTAAAAAGATTTTAGTTTTATATCGATGTGTAAAAAGAACAAATCCTCCCTGTAGTTCACGCGAGAATTAGCTCATCATTATCCACCATTTTTCGATGACAGTAGACTGAAGCATAAATTGTTAGCAACTAAGTTAATGAAACCCTTGGGCCTTCATAGCTACAGAATCTCTAGCTTAGAATATTTTGGAAAAAAAGATGGTACAGACGAGCAATATGTTTTCATTTGCCTCCTGGTGAACTCAAGCACCGCTATGGTACGTGAGCTTGTGAGAGCTGAACACGCAGGGGCCAGGAATGATTCTGAAGAGGTGGTCAGACCGCTAGAATAAATTGATATCTACATTGATATCTTGGTGGGGTTCTTTCTGGAAGTGAATGTGTGTGATCCTATTGACTTTTTGCTCCTGGCCAGTACTTCTTAGCTCCCAGAGTGTGGGTGAGAGTAATGAGGGTGTGACAAATGAAGTCTTTGAACAGAATCAGCCTATCAGCTTTGAGGACATCCTCACTGGGCCAGCCAAGGAAGGACAATGTTTGCCCAGCTCTGTGGCTGGGAGTCCCTAGGCCTTCACCCTACTCCCTCAACTGCCATGATTTAGCTGTTTAAACATGACCACGTCACATAAATACGATGAGCCTATAAAATATGAGTATGGGATGGTCTTTTAGGCCCTTTCAGACTTAGAGTAAAACACATGTCTGTGAGAGGATGGGTTGCAAAATAAATATTCAGTATCACAACCATACAGATACTGGATGAAGCTACAAATTCTTGGGAACAATTAAAGGGGTCAGAAGTTAGCGAGGGGAGCTTAGGGGAGCTGCGAGCAGCATAGAGAAGTAAGGATCTCTCTCTCACACATAAAACTTCTAAAAAATTGCGCTGCATCTGACTTTCTTTATATGTCCTAGGCTGGATATGGATTCAGGACATATTACATCATTATTCCAATGAAAGGCCAATCACCTCACCATGAAACTAAGCAATCAGCTCATACTCATTTTTTACCTTCTACTCATAAACACAAACACACACGTGTGCTTTGTTTACTTCTGTTTTGTGCTGGGCATCTTTCTCTCTGCACCATTCCAAGGAAAAGTTCCTTTGAAGGTGGAAAATATTTCTGGTTCATCTTTGTCTCCTTTTAGGAAAGCTGCATTTCCTAAAGTGGATTCAATGGGGACATTATGGATGTTATTGAAAAAAATGGGTTTCCTGTGTCAAACCAGTTTGTGACACAAGAAGGGAATGTAGAACACAGGATTTCCTGCACAGAACTTTTTTTTTTCACGTCGTACCTCTCTTAGGATCAGTTTCTTGGGATATACTTTGGGACGCATGCCTAAAGTAGAATAATTTGCATCAAGCAGGAAATATTCAATATCATGGATGATTCTAAGCCTCATTCTTCTCCTCAAATGGTCCTAACTGGTATTATGTTTTATTTCACTGGTGCTCTAGAAATGGGTACATTTGGAATAGCTGTGGGGTCATTGATAGAATATTCAGACCAGTACGCAGAAATATTTATTGTTTAGTAAGTCAACTTTGGGCCCAAGGGATGGGTGTGTAACGATTTTGGTGAAGAGGAAGGAGGGGTAATGGAACGCACTCGGTAAAGAAGGGAGTAGACGTTAGGCAGAGAAGGGGGATAATACTGGGAGCAGAGACCATCTTAAATCAGGTAAAGTAACCCTGGACAAGTCCCCCAAGGCTGTCCGTCCAGACCAGGGAGAAGAAACCGGAAATCCAAGCTGGGATACTGAAGAAAAAAAGGAATAGGTGTCAAGGAAAATAGTTTGGGGTTAAGGATCCAGGCAACAAATCTAGTCTCGTGCACAGCACATGCTAGGTATGTACTCATTGAATGGATGGGCATCAACGGCGAGTGGAAGTTGATATTTAACTGAAGGCTTTTTGTTTTTTTTAACATCTTTATTGGAGTATAATTGCTCTACAATGGTGTGTTAGTTTCTGCTTTATAACAAGTGAATCAGCTATACATAAACATATATCCCCATATCTCCTCCCTCTTGAGTCTCCCTCCCACCCTCCCTATCCCACCCCTCTAGGTGGTCACAGAGCACGGAGCTGATCTCCCTGTGCTATGCGGCTGCTTCCCACTAGCTATCTATTTTACATTTGGTAGCGTATATATGTCCATGCCACTCTCTCACTTCGTCCCAGCTTACCCTTCCCCCTCCCCATATCCTCAAGTCCATTCTCAACGTCTGCGTCTTTATTTCTGTCCTGCCCCTAGGTTCTTCAGAACCATTTTTTTTTTTTAGATTCCATATTTATATGTTAGCATATGGTATTTGTTTTTCTCTTTCTGGCTTACTTCACTCGGTATGACAGACTCTAGGTCCATCCACCTCACTACAAATAACTCAATTTCGTGTCTTTTTACAGCTGAGTAATATTCCATTGTATATATGTGCCACCTCTTTTTTATCCATTCATCTGTTGATATGAGTCTGTGGGTGGGCTGGGATCTACAGGAAGAGGGCAATCAGGTTATCTGAACTGAGTCGGGGAGGAAAGGGATAGGGAGCAAAGGGGCTCTCAACTGAACGTCGAGGGTGAATACCTGCAAATGCATAAATCTCTCCTCTCTCCTGTTGAAATGTGCCTCAGCAGCTCTAGTTTAATTTCTTTCGGTAGACTTAAAACAGATATATTCATCATTTTAATAGGGGATATCTGTAGATACCACAAGTTTCACATATATTTATGTAGAAAGCTTACAACCAACTGACAAATTGCTCTGATGAGCATACAAGGCAAGAGATTAAAGTGTATAAATACACTTAAGGCTAAACAGAAAAAATTTGCCTCATTTTCTCCCTGTCATGAGGGTGGCTGCTTAAGACAGTATGAAAAACAGTTTTTCTTCTTTCTCCATTTATTCTGAAGTTTTACTGTTTTACTGTTGTTACAATAACAGTCCCATCCACTTTTTCAATAGATTTGTAAAACATCTATGTTTCTAATCCATGCTATGCAATACTCTTTTAGCATGGTCACAATAGGATAAAGCCAATAAAATCAGGGAAACACAGTGAGGTTTAATGTATAGCCAGATGGTTAAGAGAATCAGAGTGCCTGGGTTTATACCTTGCCTCTGACACATGTAAGCTGTGTGACCTTTGGTAAGTCACTTTACTTTCTTTCTCTTTTAAAAATTATTTTTCAATTTATTATTTATTTTCTTGTTGAAGTATAGTTGATTTACAGTATTATGTTAGTTTCAGGTGTACAACATAGTGATTCAGTAGTTTTATAGATTATACTCCATTTAACATTATTACAAATTAATGGCTATATTGCCCTGTGCTGTACAATATCACTTCATTTTCTATGCCTCTGTTACTTCACCTGTGAAAAGAAGGTAATAATAGTGTCTCTCTTACAGGATAGTTTAGGGACTAAATTATTTAACATAGGAAAAGCACTTAGAACTGTGTCTGGCAGAAAATAAATGTACCAGAGTACTAATGTTGTTGTTGCTTTTATTATTATTATTATTAAAGGACATAGTCATAAGGATCAATGGTTTGGGTAAACTTTGTCTTGTGTTCTAATATCAAGTTGCTTGCAAGCTCTTTGCTTCAGTTTCTGAAGCTGCCAAGTAATAACTGGAAAGCAAGGTTTCCTCATGCCTGCCCTTAATTTTTATCTCAGTCTCTTCAACAGCATCTCATTTCTGTATTTACCACGTTTATAGTTCTTTCATTCAATCAAAATATTTACTAAACACTTACTCTGTTCTGGCATAGTTTTAGGACCTAATGCAAGCAAGGCAAAAGGCATTACCAGATGGCCAACCTGACCTGGAACCATAGTGAAGAAGATTGGAAAGGGGTCTTGTCTTGTGGAATTGACATTCTAATTCAGGGAGGCAGAGGATAAGTAAGGAACCAAAAAATATGAAAATTCCAGAAATATCTGTGAAGAAAATAAAGAGACATGATATGACAGTTACTGAACCACAGAGAGAAGTTAAAATTTGATTGGCTTCCCAGGCTAGGGAAAACTTTGCTAAGAAGATTCTTGCTTGGGGAGGGAATGCAGAAAAGATGAGGTTTTTTTTTTTTTTTAATTTCCTTATTTATTTTTAATTTTTGGCTGCATTGGGTCTTCGTTGTGGTGCACAGGCTTCTCATTGCAGTGGCTTCTCTTGTTGCGGAGCACAGGCTCTAGGCACGTGGGCTTCAGTAGTTGTGGCATGTGGGCTCAATAGTTGTGGCTCACGGGCTCTAGAGCACAGACTCAGTGGTTGTGGCGCATGGGCTTAGTTGCTCCGCGGCATGTGGGATGTTCCCGGACCAGGGCTCGAACCCGCATCCCCTGCATTGGCAGGTGGATTCTCAACCACTGCGCCAGTAGGGTTCTGAAGGAGACTAGTCAGCATTGCCAAATTTATTTTTTAAATGACAATAATAGATTTCTCAATGAATTTCTTGAATGACTAATGTTCTTTGTGATACGCTTGTACGGTTAGGCATGTAATAAAATGTACTTTGAGGGCTTCCCTGGTGGCGCAGCGGTTGAGAGTCCGCCTGCCGATGCAGGGGACACGGGTTCGTGCCCCAGTCCGGGAAGGTCCCACATGCCGCGGAGCGGCTGGGCCCGTGAGCCATGGCCACTGAGCCTGCGCGTCCGGAGCCTGTGCTCCGCAACGGGAGTAGGCCACAACAGTGAGAGGCCCGCGTGGCCCGCGTACCGCAAGAAACAAAAACAAAAACAAAAAATGTACTTTGAGTGAATGAATGAATGAATTGATAGTGAGTTAGGGACAATGGCATCACTATTCTCCCTCCAGAGGGTCAAAGGGAATAAGCAGCAGAAACTCAAATACCTACTTCCAGTTCCATTCACATTTTCTTGGCCCATATTTTTCTTTGATGCAGGGCTGATTGACCCTCTCTCTCTATGGCAGAAAATTTAGTTGCCTTTTCACAAGAACCACAGCCTTTGAAATCTGATTAGCTTTCCTAATAAGGCTTTAATAGCAAACCTGAACTTCTGGTGGCCTTATAGCCAATCATATTTCAGGGAAAGATGCTACTATGCTGAATGCCTGATGGATACCCTTCTTGGGAGAAGAAAAGTGTCAGTGAATGGCCTCAAGCTTAAGGTTACAGAGATAGCACCAGGCTCTCTGCAGTCCCTGGGCTTTCCAAATGTCCCCTGGGCACGAGCCACTGAGAACGTTTCCTTTCCTTCTCAGGCTTACAGCACATTTGTTCCCAGCATGGAGTTGCACTTTAGCAGTTATGTAGGCAAGGCAGAAGGGAGATGCAGAAAGGGAATGAGGAGAGAGATGTGCGTGGCAGAAGGGAGATGCAGAAAGGGAATGAGGAGAGTGATGTGCGTATCTCCTTCACAGCAAAGAACAAAGTGTTCATTCAGTGAATCTTGGTGACTGCAATCTTCTGGCTGACTTTTGTGTGCTTCAGTTATAATTAACTTCCATACATTTTGTTGGGATTAGTGTCTTGTCAGCATTTCTGGAACTCAGTACTGAGCACTAGATGTAATAACACTATTTATCTTCCACGTGGGCACATTTTACGGTGATGGATAAAGATAAGTCAAGGGCACCCACATGATTTCATCAAACTTCCATTTGTTTTTTCCTTTTAAGGAAGCATAGGGCAGGATTTTTTTTTCCTTCTTCTTTTGCTTAGCAGAAATAGCAGAGACATGTTTAATAGAAGTATGCCCTTAAGAAATTCTTGTGTAAGAGTTTTTAGATCAATGCTCAAACTAATCCCATGCTTCCAGAAATTGACCTTCCTCTCGCTGTACATGATACCCTCTCCCATAGGGTGGAAAAAGGTTTATTAACCTCCTTTCACTTTGCAGTGATTCATGGCAGTAGAGGGAAAAAAGCACTTAGATGAAGTAGCCAAAGTTCTGGTTCTAGCATCTCCTAAATGGGCAAGCTTAGACAAGTCCCTGTCTGCAGATGGGGTGGGATGGAGTGGAAGCATGTACAAGTATTGCGCACTGACTACCTGCCAGGCCCTATGCTATGCAATCTTGATACTTTATCTTGCTTATTCCTCACAGGATGAATGCCGCAAGACGGTTGTTTCCTTTTTGAAATGAGGAACCTGGGATCTAGAAAGGTGAGGTGACCTGTCTGAAGTCACACAGCTATGGAGTAGCAGAACTTTGCTTTGTGCCCAGGTGTGACAGCCAGGCACATGGCTACTACACTACACTAATATTCTGGTTGTCACGAGGAAGGAAAAAGGATGCCAGGAAGTTCACTGTAATTTACAAATCCCACAGAATGTGAGGCATTATCACTGAGTAGCATCCATAGTGGTTACTGAGGGCTTGGTCCTACAGGAGGTATTAAGAATGAGAGTACACTGTGCTTCCTGACTGGGGGCATTGTACAAAATAAAGAGCTTTGTGCTTGGCTGTCGACAAAAGGAAGAAAGTAGAATATACGGAGAGGAACGACACCCTCATCTTAGCCTGAAGGCCCTGCTTAGTCAGCAGCCATCTTTCACTCCAGCACCATCTCGTATCAGCCACCCTGGTGCTCACAAGGCTACATCAGTAGCCTGCTTTTCAGTTTCTTCTAAGTCAAGCTCTTTCCTGCCCCAGGGCCTTTGCATCTGCTCTTCTTTCTGCCTAGGAAATTCTACTTACAGCTGTTCCTTCCCTGTCTTAGGATCTCAAACCAAAAGTCAACTTCATAGAGAAACCCAGATAACCCAATTATTTTGTTTATGGTTTTGTTTGTCTACCTGTTAATTGTTTGGGTATTCTGAACAGAGACTGTGGTTCACTGTGCTACACTGGTGACCTGCACAGTGTTAGGCTTTTATTAGGCACCCAATAAACTAGTGTTGAGTGAAGAAATTAATGACTGCTTTAGAGGAGACCAGTGAAACCTGGGTCCTGGGGCACGCTAACCTATACTCTTCGGTCTCACTGGGATTCCTACTGATCATTTCTATTTGAAGAACAAGATAATGAATTCTCATTTCTTCACTTCTGAATAGATTTTCCTTCCATTCTAATGTTCACATGCCACCCTGCTTCCTGCCACTGTCCTTGGAGAAGGTGCAAGTTATAGGAGAGAGTAGTAGGGTCTTTGAAGTTACATGGAACTGGGGTTATATCCTAATTCTATCATTTACCGTGTGTGAACTTGGGTATGTCACTCAAGTTCTTTGAGCCTAAGTTTCTTCATATATAAAATACTTCATAGGATTATTTTTGCTTAAATAAGATGTCTGCAAAGCATTCATAACGGTGTCTGGCAAACTGTTTTTTTTTCTTTTTCCCAAGGAATTTAACTTGCTTGAAAATAAATTTTGATCTTGAAGGATGCCGCCTGTTAGGGGGCTATTGTTTAATTTGTTAATGTTGGAGGGGAACAAAAAGTGGAGGAAGAGCAGATGAATAATTTCAGATGATATCATGGTCTTCTGGAGGGCAAGGTTTTTTGTCTGCCCTCATATCGACATCACCGATACCAGTTAGGCTATTAGTAGTCATGGAAAAATAGATAGTGAGAGATTTAGATAGTGATTTTTTAAAAAACCCTTAAAAGTTCAAATCTTTTGTGTAAGGAACCACTTAAACTGCTGCCCTAAAATATGAATACAACAAAGATTTTATGAAATGCTTTCAAAAAGAAGCGTAAGAAGTACAAACACAGCATTACTGTTCCCAGTTTTGGGGGACAGTCTTTAGATCCCAAAGGGTTGCTGTATAGTACTGGAAACCTTGGAATTAGGTATCACAGGTATATGCATATGTCCAAACTCATCAAGATACATACATTACATGCATAGAATACTTTTTGTATATCAATTATACCTTGATAAAACTTAAACAAACAAAAAACTTGAGCCAGTTTTAATGCTTTCCTGGGGTTTTCTGACACGTATGGATCTCTGCATCTTCCTAACACATTCCGTTTGTTTTTCCTGTATGTAGTACTAGATTAGGAAGACTATTAAAGAGAGAGATGTTCTTTTTGTTGAAGTAGAAAAATGACAATCTTCCAACACCGAACCTATAAAAACCTCAAGTCTTTGAGCGTCTGAATCCTTTTCTCTTAGCTTAAATCAACAGGTGAAAGAATTATACATGATAGACATGTCTTTATATAGACATCTATATAGAAAAATGCATATGATATATGTGTTTATAAATAATAAAGAACAAATATAATTAATAGATAAAGGTTATAAGTTACTGGTAACTTTGTCTAAGGTAATAGTAGAGGACATTGTTAAGGACAAGCTGACATAGTGCCAACTTAGTAGAAGGAAAAAAGCTCAGAACTAGTTTTCATTTGCCACGTTACTTCCTCTTGAGCAAATAATGTCAGTATTGTTTTATTTTATCCCCTATAACCTACTGGAAAAGAAATCAACGTTGATGGAAAAAACACATTCATTTCAAGGAATACCAGATAACAAGGCCAAGTAAGGGCAAAACTGCTATTTCCAACATTTTAAAATGGGGTGGATGTCCTTTGCCCATGGTGTCGAGCTTATCCATTTTTCTAAGGTAAATTGCATTGGCTCTGCCAGAATTACTCACTGTTTTCTCCATTTATTTACAGGTAGCAACATCCAATGATTTAATTACCTTAATTATAAGATGTGAACCTTTATAAGATAGATAAGAATTATAGGTAAGACATGAATGTTTCTATCAGCTAAAAGGTGGACATATTACTGATTTTTGATACTCAGGCCCTTGCAATTGTCATAGGAAGTTTAACACTGTATTCTGGTAATCTATTCGCCTTTCAGTTGTGAGATTTCAGTGCGTCTAGCGCATAGACTATTTTAGTTTTTTAAAAAGAGAATTAGAGTATGATCAGAAATTTAGTGTCGGAGATAAATATTCAAGGTTAGGACATCAGAGCAAAGCTCAAAAAAAAAAAAAAAAGACAACCACAGAAACTATCGCGTTTAACAATTTTTGACTTGCTTTGAAAACCAAAGTGAAAGTTTTAAAATTCATCAACCCACAGTCATAACACCCCACGCAGCACTCCGATGCTTTGCTGGTGGATCAGTAGTTCTACATTTTCTTTACTCACTGCGATAGCTAATGAAGTTCAGTGTCTCTCGCATAAAGACAAAGAGCCAATGTAATGGAACTATAATTATAAAGAAGTAAATTATTGGAATGGAACAGAAAACCAACTTTAGGACACAGTTTTTCTTCTGTACAAAGTTTTTTGTTTGTTTGTTTGGAGTCAACTAACACCGCGAACAGATTCAAAATGACCCAGTCCAACGTCGAGAGTATTTGACGTTGAAGGAAAAAAATCACTCTTTGAGCAGTCATTTGGAAACCAATCATTAAACAAGACGAAGGCGATGATTTTCCAAATACAATGGCAAGATTTAAAGTAGGGAAGTTCCAGAAGGTTGCAACGTTTGTTTGATTTCTAAACTGAAGTCCATGTGCCTCATTTTTTAAAGTTTGATGAAAATGCAGCTTCTAATAATGGCAGACCTTAGACATTTTCAGAGCACAGGAAGTTCCCTACAGATTACAGAGTTAAGAATAGCCTAGAAACAGCAATGGAGCACATGAAGAAGTGATCCTGAGTCACTCACTGGTTTATCAGAGGAAATGTAGTTATATGGCAAATAATTGCTAATGACTATATAAACTGTCAGATTTTAAGCAGATCAGTCATACATTGCCATTATGGTGGGCCTTTCTTGCTTTTGTTAAAAACAAAACAAAGACCAAAAAAAAAAAAAAGAAAAGAAAAACCTTTCCTTAGGAAAAGATGCTCTGCATGTAAAAATACAGTGTTTTCTGCTCTCTCAAACTTACTGTGAATTCTTGACCAGGCACGTTTCCGAATTCCCAGGTATGGTTTCCCTGATCTGTTTATGTTGCCTCCCATAGTTCTCTTTATGTAAATTTCATAATATTTCCAATGTTCTTACCAGTTCTTTTTTGAGTGAAGCCAAGGCATGCTCAATGTCTGAACTTGATCACTTTGGTCTGTCTTCCTCTTTGTCATGCTGAAAAGTGTAAACATTTGCCCGGACACAGTTGTTAAATGTGACCGATTTCGAAGAAAAGTCTTTAAGCCGTGTCAGAATAATCTCCATTTCTCTAAACGTAATTTCACCTCAGGATAGAGCATCGTCAAGGTAGGTTCAGCTTTTGCTGAGTTATTTAGACAGTCCGGAATGTAAAACTTGGAGAAGTTGCAAGGTTTTGAATAGCAGGCGCTCATGTAATATACCTGAACTTCTGTCAGCCAGTAGGAGACTACTGTTAGTTATTAAAATCTTGAGTTCTCTCCCTTAGTCACTCTTGACCTTTTTTTCCAGCGACATGTTCAAGAAGTATAGGGAAATATCATCACAGAGGTGTGTGCTGTGTCTGCTGAGATCACTTCTTGGGAAATGCCCAAGAGAAGCAATCTGTTTAGGGTGCGACCAAGAACCAGAAAGCATACACTTTTTTCCTTTCCAAGCCAACTAACAAAAAGGTCCAGATCTTTTCAGGATTTTGGTGATAAAGATTTTGTCGCTTTAACTGACCCCTTGACCCAAATGTTTCATAAGAGGAAGTGTAAGTATACAGTTTTCCCTAGATACCAAGTCAGTTTGAATCCCTAGAGCTTCTCGTTAAGAATAATCTTAAGTCACATTTATAAGCGCTTACTGTGTGCTTAGTGCTATATTAAGAACCGTATGCACATTTTGGTCATTTAATCCTCTCAAAACTTCACAGGGCAGATATTTTCATGAGGCCCATTTTATAGGTAAGAAAACTGATGCTTAGAGGGAAAAAACAGTCACCCAAGGCTATTTTATTGCAAAGCTTATATGCTTATATACTATACAACAGAGCTTTCTAGGATCTTGACAAACACATTTAGAAATTCAGAGAAATGCCCTTCTGAGGTCTTGAAATCTTCTGAATGGGACCCCTAGAAGTAAGGCACACCTCACTGCATGTGCTTGATGCCAACGCTTAGCCAGTGTGGGTAAGTGATACCCCAGAGGACCCTCATTGTCAGCAGTGGGCTGCCTTCTAAGGGGTCAGTCTCATGCCGGCAGGGTCACTTCATTTTGGCTGGGAATAAGACAAATTTACTTTCCAATTTCACCCTCTCATACCCACCTTCACACGCCCTATTGTTTTTAGATATACTTGATTGTTTAAAGACTCCCTTAACTGTGTCCTGCAGTTGTGTACTCGCTAGCCTTTGATCATAGCGGCCTAGGCCTCAGCCCGTCTCTGAGGACCACCTTCCTACTCATGCTTGATGGCTGAGCTGAAAATTTTTCCTGTCAAGCCTTTTTCAGCTTCTTAGGTATGATTAACGCTTCCACCTCCTGCACCCCTACAACACTTTGTCCAACCCTGTTATTAGCACTTGTCAGGCTCTAATGCGATTGTTTACCATCGGTTTTCCTAGCCAGCTCACGGGCTCTCTGATAACAGGGATCATGTTATTTAATCAGGGCATGATGCACACAGCAGGCAGTTAACATGCTTTTCTCAAATGAATAAAAGGTTCGATATAAAGAAATACTTTATGAAGACAGTGGAATTGCACCTGCTTTTCTTTTCAACTTCTAAAAGCCAGCTGGCTCATTTGACCTTACGCTACTTCTCACATTTACAAAACATCTACCATATTGTGAGCCTGTGTCTGTGACAGGATAAGGCAGCTTCATCAAAGTTTCCAAAGGCCTACAGCTCTTTAGAAAGCCTTGCCAGTCTCCTGGGAGTTTCTGGCAGTTTTTAACATGCAGAACGTTTTTTAGGTGGCTTCCTGCTTTAGTAAATGTCAGAGGAACCCCTGCAATCCTGGGAGGTGTTAGCTGAAGGGGGTCCCATGAAAGGGAGGGAGTGTAGTTCTCTGGAGATGTATTACAGTAAGGGTAACTTGGTTCAACTGTTGTGCAAAACAGTTTGGTGGTTCTTTAAAAAGTTAAACATATAATTACCATGTGACCCAACAATTCTACTCCTTGGTAGCTATCCGAAAGAATTGAAGACAGGTACTCAAACACATGCACAAGTATTTTCATAGCAGCGTATTCACAATAGCTAAAAGGTGGGAACGGTCCAAATGTCCATCAATTGAAAAATGGGTAAACAAACTGTAGTATATTCATGCAATGAAATATTATTCAACCATGAAAAGGAATTAATGCTTGCCCATGGTAATACACGATGAAGCTCAAAAATATTAAGTGAAAGAAGCCAGACACAAAAGGTCAAATATTATATGATTCCATTTATATGAAGTATCAGTATAGGTAAATCCACAGAGAGAGAAACCAGACTGATGGTTGCAAAGGGTAGAGAGAGCAGAAAATGGGGAACAACCGCTCAATAAGCATGGGATTTCCTTTTTGGGGATGAAATGTTTTGGAACTAGATACAAGTGATGATTGCAAAACACTGTGAATGCATGAAATGCCACTGAATTATTTACATTAAAATGGTTAATTTTAGTGGTTGCCAAGATGGGGGGGGGGTAGGCAAGGGAAGGACTGGGAGTTTGGGATTAGCAGAGGTAAACTATTATATATAGGATGGATAAACAACAAGGTCCTACTGTATAGCACAGGGAACTATATTAAATATCCTATGACAAATCATAACGGAAAAGAATCTAAAAAAGAATATATATGTATATATGTATAACTGAGTCACTTTGCTGCTGTACAGAAGAAATTAACACAACATTGTAAATCAACTGTACTTCAATAAAATTAAAAAAAAAATACCCTGGGGAGGGGAGGATAAATTAGGAATTTGGGGTTAACACATACACACTACTATATATAAAATAGATAAACAACAAGGACCTATTGTATAGCACAGGTAACTATATTTAATATCTTATAATAACCTATAATGGAAAAGAATCTGAAAAAGAATATATCTATATCTAAATTACTCTGCTGTACACATGAAACACTGTAAATCAACTACACTTCGATTAAAAAAAAACCCAAATGGTTAATTTTACATGACATGAATTTAACCTCAATTAAAAGAAATAAAGTGGGAGGGACTTAAAGAAAAAAAAACGGTAGAAAAGGAGGTCAGAGTGTTATGCTGTGAGAAGGGCTTGACCAGATAATACTGGTTTTGAAGATGTAGGAGGATCAGAAGCAAGGAATGAGAGCAGCCTCTAGAAGCTGGAAAAGGCAAGTGACAATTTCCCCCCTAGAGCCTCCAAGAAGGAATGCAGATCTGTCATCACCTTGATTTTAGCCCAGTGAGACCAGTGTTGGGCTTCTAATCTACAGAACTGTAAAATAATACATTTGTATTTTTCAAAGCTAAAAAAGGTAACAAAATATCATGCCTTGGCTTCACAGCTGAAAAGAACTTCTGAGATCTTCTAGCGCAATCGTGATGAAAACAGGGTGAGGAAGATGGCAGGCCTTTCCAAGATCACAAAGCTAGTTGTCCTATTTACCTCAAAAACAGTGTTTCCTTCCCAAAGTAGATAGGAAGGGAACAAACACTGAATGGGCTTATTGTCCTAATTTTATGAGAAGAAACAGACTCACTAAAATTAACTTGACCAATATTTCATATCTAATACTGTGAGTTTTATTTTCTTAAGTATTTAAAAAATATCAAAGTAATGAAGGCAAATGAACAATAATAAAAAAATCACATCATAGAGGATAGAAGGACTTATGATGAAAACCATCCACGTCTAATATACGTCAAACCAAGTCCTGATCCACTGCACTTATTGGTTCCTCTTCCCTTTCTGGTATACCTCAAATATTACTGTATAATGTTACTATGCATTGATATTTAACAAATACTTACACGGTACTTCTCAAGTGCTTTACAAAAATAACTCATTGAATCTTTATAACAACCCTATGAGGTAGGTACTAGTATTTGCTCTACTTTACGGGTGGGGAAACTGAGGCATGGAGTGGTTAGGACTTGCCCAACATAACACACCTAGAAGGTGCTGAAACTGGGATTTAGGACCATGTGGCTCAGACTCTATGCTGTTAACTACGACACCACACTGCTTACAAGCACTAGCTCTGCTGTATGAGGCTCATGGTGGCCAAACAGCCTGCCCACGTTTATGGCCAAGCTGGGATCTGAGCCCAGCTAGGCTCCAAGGCCCTGGTGCTTTCTGCTAAGTCTGTTGCCTCAGAAGGGGGCTGTCCATTGAAGGAATAGGACCCGTGGCTGTCTTAACCCTGCCTCGGACTAGTGAGGGAGAGTTGGTTGAAAGTAGCAGAGCTTTCTAGAAAAAATAAAAACAAAAAACAGAGCTTTCCAGCAAATCATTTTTTTAAAATGTGTTTTAAAAAATATATATCAGAAAAACAGGTTTTATAGGTCTAATTTAGTGTTGATAATGTATTTTCTTGGAGTCATAAAAAATTAAAATCCTTTTTATTTTCTCTTTAAAAATATAGGTTTTTGGAAAGCAGAAATCTGTTCAGCTGCCTTTAACTGTTTGTGTTGTGGTTGTCCTGGAAGGCTGGTGCACAAAGTGTTTTTAGGCATTTTCTGTAGCTCAGACTAGAAGACCTGGGTCCTGGAGCTACTCCTTCTCCAACCACACCAGAGTAACTTTGCCTTCTTTCTGACAATATTGACTTGAGCTTAAGTTTCCCTTACTGCTGGCTTTCCTTGTTCTACAGAGAGGTTTTCAAACTCTACTGGGCAACCTTAGGTACCCTTGGTGACACTTCAAAATTGTCTGAAGGGTTTGGGGTGAGGAGAGTGGATAGTCAGGGACAAATGGGCAAGGGGAAGAAAAGACACGCAGGTGGGTCAGCATCCCCATCTCTCCTTAACCCAGAGAAGCCCACGTTGACCCTACAGATTTTCCCACAGTATTTTGTAGGAAGAAAATATTTTATTGAGAAAAAAGTACCATAGTGGGTAAAGAAGAATACATAGAACCAGAGAAACGGGTTAGAAGGGAATAAAATAAAAACATCACTTAGAATAATAAGAAAACAAACCATCTAAGGTGGGCTTCTAAACGTTATTCCTTAGCTACGGCAAGATTCTGGAAGCTGACCACCTATCAAGCTGGTAAGGGGAAAACTCCACTGTGCATTCTGTGGTGGGGGGAGGACACACTGTGTTGTGAGAATTTAAAAGAGAAAGAAAGTTAGACAAGAAAAAGATCAGGTGAATTAAATATAATAAAACCAACGTCTTTTTTTCTGGGGAAGGAGCTCCTTAATAATTCAATTCACTGTGGACTCCGAAGTTGCAGGTGAAGCCAGAGAACACTCAGAGGAAACCAAATTAAATTTTTGCTGGAGAAAGAAAAAATGGAAGAACTAGACTGCCATCATGAGGCAGAATGCTAGGAAACGGTGACTGGAGTATTGCCGGAGTGTTTGTAGCCCGATTTGGCACCTACTGTAGTATCGGAACACCCTTAAGCTGTTCTGTTTTCCTAAACAGTAGTTCATAAAATTTACCTTAAAAACCAATGTGGGTACATGGTAAAAACGATACAAATGATACAGAAAAGTCTACATGATAATTTAAGGGTCTCTATTACTCCAAGTTCCCCTTACAAGAGGCAACTATTGTTTCCAGTTTATTGTACATCTTTTTTTTTTTTTTCTTGGTACGCGGGCCTCTCACTGCTGTGGCCTCTCCAGTTGCGGAGCACAGGCTCCGGACGCGCAGGCTCAGTGGCCATGGCTCACGGGCCCAGCTGGTCCGCGGCACGTGGGATCCTCCCGGACGAGGGCACGAACCCGCGTCCCCTGCATCGGCAGGCGGACTCTCAACCACTGCGCCACCAGGGCAGCCCTACTGTACGTCTTTTAAAAGATTCTATGCACCTATATTAGTTATGTATTGCAAACATTCCTTTGAAACCATCAATGATGCCTACTGCTCTGTACTCTGACGTTTTTTCATTTAACAGTGTGTCTTGGAGCTCGTTTTCTTCCTTTTCTTGATTGCATCGTCTTTTACTAGATGGATATACCAGACCTCATTGAATCATTCTTATACTAATGCACATTTAGTTTACTTTCAGTATTTTGCTACCACAAGCAATGCTGCAATAGATATCTTTGTCCATAGATCACTGCACACACAGGCATAACTGTAGAAAAATTCCTAGAAGTGGAAATATTAAAAGGCATATGAATTTAAATTTGTAGTAGTTGTACTAAAAATGCACAACAGAGTGATGAAGCTATTCTATCAATCATCTTTGAGAATGATGGTCTACACCTTTGCCAACCTTAAATTACTTTGTCCCAATTGACCAGAATTATTTTCTTTCTGCATCTTCTGTATTTTTCAAGACAATTTCCCTGTACAGTGAATCAAATGATCTTAAACTAAAAGACAGCAGGTTATTCGGTCACTGCAATCACGCCACCAGCATTTCGCTCTCGTGGTTGAAGGGGTCTCTGAGGAAGCCTTAGAAATCATTCTTGGCTTTCAGGACTTTCAAGCATGGTTGTAGAGTATTTGAAACTGCCATTGATGAAGACAAAGCAGTGGCAGCTAAAATAACAGACAGATAAGTTAGAAGTGCACAGGCTGGGGAGACTTGGGGGAGTGATTCCAGAAATACTCATGGAGCATCTCACCTCTGACCTGGAACTCAATGAATAAATGAAGATTTATATGTTAATCGTTCAGACGATCTTGTGCACTCATCGTGAACCAGACCCTGTGCTGGATGCTGGGGCTAGAAGAGTGAACAAGATATATTTCCTGCCATCAGTTTACTTGCTCATCCTTTCAGCTTGTCTTAGGAGAGAGCATACTTGTTTTCTGATGTAACAGTGCTTAGTTTTATCAATACATACTTCACATGTGTATGTTGTTTATTTATACATACATATTATGTTACTTATTTAGACATATATGTTTTGTAGTATGCATTTTGATTTTTGTCTTTCTTAATAGATAAAACTATCCCAAGTGGGCAAATATTTCTTAACACTTTTGCTACTTCTTTACTTCTACTCTACACATTTTATGGAGTTCAAGTCCTCTTTCACTCACGAACCTCTTTTGACATGTGCAACCACACGACAGTGTGTCCCAAACCTTATACAAACATGTGACGCCACTGTCTTGAACACGTGCCTCCCCTGAGCTTTAATTTCAGAGGACAGGAGAAGACATTGTTGAGGTCTTAAACAATACTCTCTACCCAAGAGGTCCCTTGATAGCAATGGCTGTATTCCTAGTGGAAGGCAGGCATCAGTAAATATTAGCTGAATGAATACATCGACCCTACTCTGCTTTTGGCTTTGCTCATGACTTCTGAATGACTAGTATGTATATGACAGGTGCTTAGTAAATATTTACTCTTTTTAAGTGTTGCCTGGAATATGGGGCAAAATGGTCTCCCATACCATTTTTTAATGGATTTTGGATTTCTTCTGACCTTTTCTGGACCTTACGAGATCTTTTGGTAAACTACTGCCCCACCCCCCACCCCGGGGAAGATGCTCCCTTTAGGTTATGATGCTGATATTTTTGCACCAACATCTGAAATTCAGGCTTTACAGTTTTTTTTCCTATCGCATGTAGCCTGGTATGCGCATTCACCCACGGACAGTAGACACACGCACACACAAATCCCTTTCTGATCACTGCTGCGTGCCAAGCTCATGCCTTCTGAGGTCATTTTCCTGAGAGCTTGTAACTAATTCAAAACACAGAGGAGCTCTTAGATATCTTTTCATACAAGAGAAGGAAGCAATTTGTGACCTAACAAGAGGGTTAATACCAGCTGGTCATAGTTTAGTGAGTTTAATTAGTGGAATTTCTATATAATATCACCCCAAATGACATCTGGCTTGGAACTGAACATGAGACTCCTTTTGGGTGAGCAAAATAAAACAGGCCATGCAAAGCTTTGCTCTGTCTAATCCTTGTGCCTGATGCACATGGGCTACAGTGACATTTCTGAGACTGATTTGTACTTGGCTAAGATGAGTTTTTTAATAAAACTGCAAGATAAAATTGGCATTAGCTACTTTTAACAAGGAAGCAAGATATACAGTTGCAAAGTGAGAATGAAAAATGCCTAAGTAAAAGATCAAAGAATTCTTCCTTTTACACCTACCTCATTCCCTGGGTTAATTGATAATTTTTTAATTACCTAGTAAGTACTGGCCCCAAATGGAAATGACATGGATATCTTCAAAAACGTTATGAACTGGACTAATTTCAAATTTGTTTTAAGTCAAGTGCAAGCACTGACCTAATTGCCGGAAGCCCAGTCTGGTATAGGGTGAGTTAACCCTATGTTGAGCTAACCCCTTTCATTTCAAAGTGTGGTCCATGAACCTGCATCATTAGCATCATCTGGGAGCTTGTTAGGAATTCAGAGTCTCGGGCCCTACACACAGACCTAATGAATCAGAATATGCGTTTAGCAAGACTAGCAAGAGATATCTATGCACAGGAAAATTGAGAACACCAGCCCATAATGTTGCCTTTCTTTTTTTTTTTTTTTTGCGGTACGCGGGCCTCTCACTGTTGTGGTCTCTCCCGTTGCGGAGCACAGGCTCCGGACACACAGGCTCAGCGGCCATGGCTCACGGGCCCAGCCGCTCCGCGGCATGTGGGATCTTCCCGGACCAGGGCATGAACCCATGTCCCCCGCATTGGCAGGCGGACTCTCAACCACTGCGCCACCAGGCAAGCCCTGTTGCCTTTCTTTTAAAGGGCTTTCTCCCATACAGTAACTGAAAGACCATTTGCATGAATAACATAAACCGAGGGCCAGATTTGAGAAGTTTATAGCCTTCCAGCCCCCCAGAGAGGAATGCACAGATGCATGCTCCATTCCATGGTGCCAAGCTGAAAGGTTTGCCATTTGTCCTGCTGTTTTATTGCCCTCAAACTGCACTCAGCTTCTTGTGAGGCTTCCAAAACACAATGAATCCATGCAAAAGTTAATAATGTAAAGGTTTTATAAGGCTCTTGGCAGCAGAAGGAATTTCCTTCTGCTCATATTGAGGTGGGAGTGGAGGAGGAAGGAACTTTGACATATAACATAATAGCAAGGAATTCCTAAATATTTGTCCAGGCTTCCTCATTTCAGTCTGTTGAAAAGAAATTTGTGTGTGATGGTTCTAGGATTTGTCCTTAAGAATCTCTGACAGCTTAGTAGACAAGAGCCTCAATATTTTGAGCAAAGGACTTTTACATATCGTTTGCTTTGTATCTTCAGTTTTGTGTGATTTAGTGAGAAGTGAGTTGCTTCTGCCATCTCCAATAAGATATATTTCAGTTGGTATCTTTGTCTCCTCCCGCTTTAAGTATTTTCATTTGGGAAGTAGACAGCTGAAATACTGGCCAACGAAGGAAAACATATTTCCCAATGAATAGATCTACACCACGAAAAAATGAGATTAGAGGGATGCCTAAACTAATTCCAGGTTATTACAATCTTCATCTCAAGCCTAATTCTCTGTAGTTTCACTCCTGGTTTACAGGCAGACATTTAAAGCCAGGACATTTTATCATCTGTATCATTTAGTCCCCTTTTGACTGAAGCTTTGCAATGTTCTCTTCAATTTCCATGAGAATGAATTTTACCTTTTATGACAGTCAAAGACAATTATGGTGTCTTTATGAAAAATGATGTCACTCTGGTACCAGCAATAAAATAACAATGTCCTAGTGCTGAGAAATATATTAATCATACCAGTCATCTTTCAGCTTTTCTGGTTTTGCTTCGGGAACTGCAGAAAACTTTAAGGTTTTTAATTTGTGAGCTATCTAGAAACATGGTGAGAACACTTTACATCTTTCTTTGATTGAGTGCTCAGGAAATGGAGTACAATTAAGTGACTATCGCACTAACAGGCAGGATTATTAGGCCAGTGCATAAATCAGAAAGGATTCTGCAGACTCTCACACATATGTATCTATGAGGTGGGGTAGTGATAGGGAAACGTATTCTCAGGCACCCTCTGGTCTGTCTCCATGGAATCCAGTGCTGTTTCACTCCTTGCTTTTGTAGTCCTTCGAATGTTGCCCTCTGGGAAGCACTGAATTCCTGTTAAAGTGCTAGCCCAGCCCAAAGCCCTCCTGGGATCAGGAAGAGGCCTGGGACCTCTCACGTTCTTAGGTGCAAATCTGTTATTGTGATAAGGCTGCTGAGACTTGGAATAGGTTAAATAATTATAGATTTTTTTTCATATTAATCAGTCAATTTACAGAGTGGCCTACTCTACACAAAGCAACACATGGAGTATTTACTTTATGCCTAGACTCAAATAAGGAGCTTGCTGGATATCAAAAACACAGAACACAAAGCTTTCATTGAGTAGCTTATTTTTTGGTTGGGGAGAATATGCTTATGACAGGAAATAACTGGAGAATAAGCAGAATGTATAGTTTATACTTTCAGTTAGCATACAGCATTTTCTGGTATCCTAGCATAATCCATTTTAATCTAGTTGTGATTTTGGTTTCAGAAGTCGTGGTCTCTGGGTACAGACCCTTGGGGGTTGGCTGTCAGAGATGGAGAATCACTGTGGACTTCAATAGTGGGGAGAAACTTCTGGGCAAAGAGAGGACCTAAGCGCATTTGTGAGGCTGAGTGGGAATTGCATGAATAAAGAGACACCAGGGAAGTTATCCAAAATCAGGTGGTCAGAACAAGTCACAAAAGTGAGAGGAGGATGGCATGTGTCTGGAAAAGTGAGACATGTACCTGATAGGGAAGAAAAGTACCAACTGGGCAATAAAGGTGGAGGTAAAAATAGGGCCAGATTTTAGAACAAATCAACTGCCAAGCAGGGATATTTATTTGATCCTGTGAGCTACAATACTCAGACATTTTTTACCCTATCGAAAAATATAATACAGATGACATTGTGACACATTACCATGAGTTACTCCGAGATTTTCACAATTCTCTACACATTGTAATTATAATCCCCCCACTCGGCTGAAACAATATATTGAAATTCAAGTGAAAGAGAGGTCTCAAAACCAACAACGGATCCATAGTTATGTTATATGAAACAGTAAGTTCTTCACCATCCACTTATATAAAACCTTGCAGAAAAAGTAGATATAGTGGGAACATACCTCAACATAATAAAGGCCATAAATAGCAATCCCACAGTTAACATCATACTCAACAGTAAAAAACTTCAAGCTTTTCCTGTCAGGAACAAGATACGGATGCTCACTCTTGCCACATTATTCAACACAGTACTGGAAATCCTAGCTGGAGCAATTAGGCAAGAAAAAGAAATAAAAGGCCTCAAAATTAGAAAGGAAGAGGTAAAAATGTCACTATTCACAGATGACATGATGTTACAGAATACCCTAAAGAATCCATCAAAAAACCATTAAAACTAATACATGAATTCAGTAAAGTTTCAGAATACAAAATTAATATATATAAATCGGTTCCATTTCTCTACACTAATAATGAACTATCAGAAAGAGAAATTAAGAATTAAGAAAACAATTCAATCTACAGTTGCATCACAAAGAATAAAATACCTAAGAATAAATTTAACCAAGGAGATAAAAGACCCATACACTGAAAAGTAAAAGACATTAATGAAAGAAATTGAAGAATACCTAAATAAGTGGAAAGATATTCTGTGCTCATGGATTGAAAGAATTAATATTGTTAAAATGTCATACTATCCAAAGCAATCTACTGATTCAATGCAATCCCTATCAAAATTCCAATGGCATTTTTCACAGAAATAGATTAAACAATCCTAAAATATGTATGGAACCATGAAAGACCTCAAATGGCGAAAGCAAGCTAGAGAAAGAAGAACAAAGCCAGAGGCATTATGCCCCCTGATTTCAAACTATATTTTGAAGCAATAGTAATAAAAACAGTATAGTATTGGCATAAAAACAGACACATAGATAAATGGAACAGAATAGACAGTCCAGAAATAAGCCCACACATATATGGTCAGTTAATTTACGATAAAGAAGCCAAGGATATACAATGGGAAAGGACAGCCTCTTCAATAAATGGTGTTGACAAAACTGAACAGCCACATGCAAAAGAATGAAAGTGGACCACTATCTTACACCATACACAAAAATTAACTCAAAATGGACTAAAGACATGAACATAAGACCTGAAACCATAAAACCCCTAGTAGAAAACATAGGCCGTAATCTCCTTGACATAGGTCTTGGTGGTGATTTTCTTGAAGCTGACACCAAAAGCAAAATCCAGAAAAGCAAAAATAAACAAGTGGGACTATATCAAATTAAAAGCATCTGCACAGTAAAGAAAACCATCAACAAAATGAAAAGACAACCTACTGAATGGGAGAAAATATTGCAAATCATATATCTGATACACTGAAAATATTTAAAGAACTCATACAATTCAGTAGCAAAAAAACCCCAATCTAATTTAAAAAGATCAAGTAGACATATTTCCAAAGAAGGCATATAGATGGCCAAGAGACACATGAAAAGATGATCAACATCACTAGTCGTCAGGGAAATGCAAATCAAAACCACAATGAGATATCACCTCACACCTGTTAGAATGGCTACTATCAAAAAGACAACAAATAAAAAGTGTTGGTGAGGGTGTGGAGAAAAGGGAGCTCTGGTGCACTGTTGATGGGAATGTAAATTGGTGCATCCACTATAGAAAACAGTATGTAGGTTCCTAAGAAAAATAAAAAAATAAAACTACCATTTGACCCATCAATGTCAGTTCTGAGATTTATCCAAAGAAAACAAAACACCAATTTGAGAACATACACACACCACCGTGTTCATTGCAGCACTATTTACGATAGCCAAGATATGGAAACAACCTAAGGGTTCGTTGATGGATGAATGGATAAAGAAAGTGTCCTGTCTGTCTGTCTGTCTATCTATCTATCTAATCTATCTACCTATACAATGAAATAGTACTCAGCCATAAAAAAGAATAAAATCTTGACGTTTCTGAAAACATGAATGGACCTTGGGGGCATTATGCTAAGTGAAATAAGTCAGACAGAGAAAGACAAATACTGTATTATCTTACTTATATGTGGAATTTAAACACACACACACACACACACAACCCATAAAAAACAAAGAAAAAACAAGCTCATAGATACAAAGAACAGATTGGTGGTTGTCAGAGGTGGGGGTGGGTGAAACGGGTGAAGGGTTCAAAAGGTAAATACTTTCAGTTATAAAATAAATAAGTCATGGGCACAGGGAGATCAGCTCAGTGTTTTGTGACCACCTAGAGGGGTGGGATAGGGAGAGTGGGAGGGAGACACAAGAGGGAGGGGATATGGGGATATATATATATGCATATAGCTGATTCACTTTGTTATACAGCAGAAACTAACACAGCATTGTAAAGCAATTATACTCCAGTAAAGATGTTAAAAAAGATAAGTCATGGGGATGTAATGTACAGCATGGTGCCTATAGTTAATAATACTGTATTGCATATTTAAAACTTTTAAGAGAGTAAAAAAAAGTTTTGTAACTACCTAAGGTGATGGATGTTAACTAGACTTGTGGTGATCACTTTGTAATGTATACAAACATTGAATCATTATGTTGTACACCTGAAACTAATATAATCTGTTAATTACCCCTCAATAGAAAAATAAGAAAAAAATGGAAAAAGAGGAACTACAGACATTTATGAACACCTACTATGTGCCACATACAAATACTCGACTTACATTGCAGAGATTCTGAAGCAACAGTTTTATTAAAATATAATTCACATACCATAGCACTCACTTTTTAAAAGTGTATTATTGAGTGACTTTTAGTATATTCACAGAGTTGTGCAACTTTTATCACTATCTAATTTTAGAACATTTTCATTACCTTAAAAAGAAACCTCATACTCTTTAGCAGTCACTTTCCACTTTCCCCAACGTCTCAGCCCCTGGCAACCGCTAATTTACTTTCTGTCTCTATGATTTGCAGATTCGGGATATACCATATAAAAGAAATCAAGCAAAATGTGACCTTGTGTTGACTGACTTCTAGAACTTAATATGGTGTTTTCAAGGTTCATCCATTTGTAGCATAGATATACATTATTTTTAAAACCCTACTACAATCTTACAAACTAGGCATACTTATCTGTTTTACTGATAAGGAAACTGAAAGCATAAATGCTTTGCCCAAGGACTCACAAAGTTAGCAGAGAAATATTCACACCTAGGCCTCTGTCTCATGGTTCAACCATTTCCACCATGCCACATCGATTCTCAAATGCCTCAAAGTTCTCCATATTTTGAAACTGAAAAATACAACACCTTGTAATGCACCAGAACTAGCAAAATGATCTTTTTTCTTCCCGTCTCTATGCTCACTCAAGACGCACCTGCATCCAAGGGCAAGGGGACTGGTATCCTATTCCCATGGCTGCCATGACAACCCCACTACTTTTGAAATTGTGAGACAACTCAAACCCAGTAGAAGACTGCGGTGAACAGGCAGCACCATGCTGTATTCTTTCAGACAAGAGGGTATCCCCTACTCAGACCAGCAAGTAGTTTAGAATAAAGCTCCAAAAAGAAAACAACAATGAACAGAACCAGCCTTTAGTTCATCAGTCACTCACCAGGCAGCTGAAGTGTGCAGCCCACAAACACCATGAGTCTAAGCCACAAACAATCAAGACTCCCCTTTCGCACGTCAGGACGCTCTATGCTAAAGGTGAGTTCCCAAATCTCATAGCCAGTACCTATATCCTTCGTTCTCACAGCCCACTTACCTTCTTGTCTCCCATGTACCCTTCAGAAGCACCAAAGCCCTTGGTGGGTTTCCAACATAGCGTCCACATCCTCAGGATCCAGGCCAATGTAATCCACCACATTTCGACCTGTAGAGCCCGGAGCCCCGATGCTGTGAGCTTCATCTGGTTACAAGTATGCCTTGCATTTCTTCTTAAGAGCAATCATTTCAGGAAGGCGAACGGTAGATCCCTCCATGCTGGCAAAACAGGGTAAAAGAAATACATACACTGAGACTTCTTAACTCTCAAAATTGGGAGTTGGCCCCTTATTATTACGCCTTTTAAGAGTTTATTGCTTTTCAAATGGTCTGACAACTCTGCCTGAGGTTTGAAACCAGCAAAGATGGCCGACGCTATCTTTCAAGGGGAAAGGTGATTGGATCCTTCAAAACAACCAGCAGAACACAAGTGATCTTAATTCACCACAGAAGGATAAACGTCACAGCAGATTCTTCTAGAGCTTGTAATTAGAGGCAACATTAGGCTTTGCATCACATTCTGTATGTTATTAAAATGACACAAAAGAATAAAACAATGAGGAGGTAAGAGAATAAGCATGAGGGCTGCAAATAGGTTACCCAAATAAAATATTTCTAAAATAAAGTAAGTTCACGAATTTTAGTATGCTTTTAATTCTACAGTTATTTAATCCAATAAATATTGATTAAGCACCTTCATGCTGAGGGCTGTAGGGTAAACTAAGCCAGATGGAGATGCAGTTCTTGATCAGCTTCTAGTCTTTGGTAGGGGAGGGGCAGAATACTGATTCATCAACCTGAGGTTGTTCCGTAACGCTAGAAGGACTGTAATGATGAAAGTTTAGGCTGTTACGGGAACCATGGGAAGGCCATCTCATCTGGACTTGGCCTTGACAACTGACATACTTACCAAAGGAAGTGACACTTAGATTGAGAACTAGACAAGGTAGTGACATTAGCCAAGTAAAGAGAGGGGGCAGGAGTGCTTTCAGCAGAGTGTAACTGCACAGACAAAGTTCTGGAAGCTAGAGAGCCATGGCCAAGGATTCTTCATTGTTTTGGGGGCTGCTGTCATAAGCACAGGGAGTCAGGATGGAAGGAAGACCATGAGAACAGTAATATTGTTTATTTATTGAACAAATAACCGAATACACATTTGAGGCTGTGTATCTTCATTAAGTGACGTTATTACTTCAAAAAAGGCAATGAAAATTCTAGCAATAGGACCTTGAAGCCAAAGGGCAAATTTATCACCTTTTAAAATATGCCAACTACGGGCTTCCCTGGTGGCGCAGTGGTTGAGAGTCCGCCTGCCGATGCAGGGGACATGGGTTCGTGACCCGGTCCGGGAGGATCCCACATGCCGTGGAGCGGCTGGGCCCGTGAGCCATGGCCGCTGGGCCTGCGCATCCGGAGCCTGCGCTCCGCAACTGGAGAGGCCACAACAGTGAGAGGCCCGCGTACCACAAAAAAACCCACAAAAAACAAAAAAAACCTATAAAATATGCCAACAAGTCCTGAGAGGAAGGTAACAGCAGGTGACCCTTGTTCAATAAACAATTAGGTTTGGACTGGAAAGCTAAAACCTCCCTGGGGACAGAGGACTGCTCCCTGGAGGCCTGTCAGCGGGTTAACGTAGCACAAGCATCGCTCCTGACAATACTGAGAGTGGTTTTCAGAGAACAGGTTTGTCTTTAGGGTATAATTATTTGGCCTACTTAATAGAAGTCTCAAGCAGGTCAACCCTTGAAAGAGGGCTCGCTCCTCTTTTTAGCAGAGCTTGAACAAAAGGAAACTTAAAATCAGTTAGAGGGAAGGAGGAAACATATTTCTGTCCTTCTGGAGACAAAAGGTGTAATACAATTGGTTAAAATTCAAGGGGAATAAAAACCTCTTGGGGTGGAGGGGTTCTGCTGCCCTCAAGTAGAGCCTTTGCTTCCAATGCAGGCTTGTGCTGCCATCTCGTGTTGGAAAGGCTCACTCCACCTCAGCACCAGCTGGTAATGGCCTGGTGTCTGATTGCGCTCCTTACGGCTCCATCAGCAAGATGCATTAAACAAGTACAAGGCACAGAATCCAACAGGGGATTTAACCCTTCGTGGCCTGCCAGGAATTAAATTCCCTACTGACAATATTCCCTTCGTCATCCTCTTTCTTCTTGAAAAAGCGGAATTTCATTCTTTGAGCAGCCTGATTGGAAGCCAGCCCAGCCGTGATGAAGCCACAATTTGACCTTTTAAAAGCATGCTGGAGGGTGGTAGTTTGGACCATTAACTTCCCCCTTCCCCCTTAGGAAGGCCCTAGTGTTTTGCCTGCAGGGACCTCTTGAGGGTGTTTTTTACAGCCTGAATACAGGAAAGCTGAAATGCTCTATCAATAAAGTCCTGCAAGAATATTTCCATGTGTCTCCCCACCAAGCTCACCTTTTATTTTCCCCATCTTATCTCTGAAAGATTTTCACCTATCCACCAAATTAGCTTTATTTAATCGAACGATTCATTGATTGCCTGTTTGGTATTAATCAAAGAGGCCCCTGCTGCCAAGTCAGGTTTCTAGTTGCTTGGAAATGACAAACACAGCCGGCCTGGGTTAATATCTATTTCAGGCCAAAGCGAAGGGGTTTGATGTTCTGACAGTTTGTGCAGTCTTACTGTGGATAAACAGGCAGGATCTGTTAGGCTGTGGAAATACTGAGAACAGGCCATCCTCTCCCACTGGCATCTTGGAAGAACCAGGCTGGAGTGCCTGACTAGGTGAGTGGACTCCAGGCCTCTGCCGGGTAGGAACATGACAGCTACGCTGCTGTTAGCGGCAGTTCTTTGAAAACATGCCCAATGCAGAGCGTGAGACTAATCAACATTCACGAGACAAGCCATCTGTTTAACATTTGGACATGAATGTGAACCTGAGCTTGCCGACCTCTTCAGACCAGCCAGTTGCCCCAAGATCTCTGACACTGTCTCTTTGTGCATCTCGGTCTTTACCCTTCTTTAAGAGAGACTGAGCAGACTTTCCCCCACTTTTCTCCTTTTGTTTTTTAAGCTGAAAGAGGAAAATAACCCACAGATTTAAAGTTGGTTTACTCTGTGCTGTCAACATCTCTGTGCTTGATGATGGTATATGAGAAAGTCTAAGGAATGCGCAGGAGAAAAGAAATACATTTCATGAGCCACGGAGGGCGGGGTCAGCGGAAGATGTTGTGAAGGTCCCTCTCCAAGTCTGAGCATGTTGGACGACATAAAAGCAAGAGCGATTTCAGACCTGAAAATCTGGTAGTTTACTCTGGGCTCTGGGGCTGATGCTGGAGCTCACTGGTCTCAGCTGCTCAGAATTAAGAGAGGGCAGCCCCTTCCAGGAACACCTGACGAGCCTTGCACTAATTCCCTAAATATCTCCCTCACCATGACAGTCACTCCTGCGTGTCTTGTCCTTCTCTCCCATGCCTAGATAAATGCAAAATTAGTATTTGGGAAGGATACAAGTTAAGGCCTCAGTATAAATATGGCAGATATGATGTACCTGGAACATAGTAGGTGGTCAAGAATTATTTAACTTAATACATAAATTAATGAAGGGATGCATGAATAAATGACGAGACCAATAACCAGAGAAGTAAATAAGACAAGGGAACTAACACGTATTGAGTGTCTAATCAGACCTCGTTTGTTGCACCCAAGTTATCTCACTAAAAAGGAGGCTGTTCTAAGGATTCCCATGGACTGGAAATGGAATCAGAACAGGAAGCTCAGGAACTGAGAGCAAATTGTACCTTTTTCTCATTGTCTTTTTCTGCATGTCTGCTTTGTTCTCCTTTTTATTTAGAGGTCTTAGTCTCCACTCCTAAATTTCTACTTGCTCATAAAGTATGCCTACCCATGATTTTGACATGTCATACCCCCAAAACGGCCATCTTGCTCTTTTTTTATCTTCTCCTTCGTTGTTAACTATTTCAGCCTCCTCTTTTTCTATCTAAAATCCAGAAAGAAGAATTTGATCAGCCCAACTTGCTAATTTGTTTGTTTGTTTTTGAGCCAGGCCAATTGGCTATGGCTACTGACTAGTCTGTGCATTGTCTGCTCTGGGGTCAGGTGACTACCTTGGTCCAATCACTGTGGATGAGTAGAAGGTGGGATCCCAGAGCACCAACACGGACATTACACAGCAGAGATTACAGGGACCCAATTTCCCTTTGGTGGGGCTGTGGGAGGATAGGTACTTTAAGCATGTCTGGAAAACTCCTAGATGCCAAGTTCTGGTGAAATGACTCTCCTAAGTATTAACATATTTAATCTTCACAACGATCTTATGAGTGTAGCCGAGTTTGCTCTGCTTTATAGATGAGGAAAGCAAGGCTCACTAAGTGAAGTAACCTGCTTGAGACCAGAAGGCTATTAAGTGACAGCCCCTGGATTCGATCCAAAGCTCAAACTCTATTCCCTAATTACTCCCTAAACAGAGGGAATGGTACGAATATTTATTTTTTAACATCTTTATTGGAGTATAATTGCTTTACATTGTTGTGTTAGTTTCTGCTGTATACAAAGTAAATCAGCTATATGCATACATATATGCCCATATCCCCTCCCCCGTGTGTCTCTCTCCACCCCCCCCATCCCACCCCTCTAGGTGGTCACAAAGCACCAAGCTGATCTCCCTGTGCTATGCGGCTGCTTCCCACTAGCTATCTATTTTACATTTGGTAGTGTATATATGACCTTGCTGTACTTTATGTCATACAGTGTTCTGCCTATGTTTACCTCTAAGAGTTTTATAGTGTCTGGCCTTACATTAGGTCTTTAATCCATTCTGAGTTTATTTTTGTATGTTGTTAGGCAGTGTTCTAATTTCATTCTTTTACATGTAGCTGTCCAGTTTTCCCAGCACCACTTATTGAAGAGGCTGTCTTTTCTCCATTGTATATTCTTGCCTCCTTTATCAAAAATAAGGTGACCATATGTGCGTGGGTTTATCTCTGGGCTTTCTATCCTGTTCCGTTGATCTATATTTCTGTTTTTGTGCCAGTACTATACTGTCTTGATTACTGTAGATTTGTAGTATAGCCTGAAGTCAGGGAACCTGATTCCTCCAGCTCCATTTTTCTTTCTCAAGATTGCTTTGGCTGTTCGGGGTCTTTTGTGTTTCCACACAAATTGTGAAATTTTTGTTCTAGTTCTGTAAAAAATGCCATTAGTAGTTTGATAGGGATTGCATTGAATCTGTAGATTGCTTTGGGTAGTATAGTCATTTTCACAATGTTGATTCTTCCAATCCAAGAACATGGTATCTCTCTCCATCTGTTTGTATCACCTTTAATTTCTTTCATCAGTGTCTTATAGTTTTTTGCAAACAGGTCTTTTGTCCCCTTTGGTAGGTTTATGCCTAGGTGTTTTATTTTTCTTCTTGCAATGGTAAATGAGAGTGTTTCCTTAATTTCTCTTTCTGATGTTTTATCATTAGTGTATAAGAATGCAAGAGATTTCTGTGAATTAATTTTGTATCCTGCTACTTTACCAAATTCATTGATTAGCTCTAGTAGTTTTCTGGTAGCATCTTAGGCTTCTCTATGTATAGTATCATGTCATCTGCAAACAGTGACAGCTTTACTTCTTCTTTCCGATTTGGATTCCTTTTATTTCTTTTTCTTCTCTGATTTCTGTGGCTAAAATGCCCAAAACTATGTTGAATAATAGTGGTGACAGTGGGCAACCTTGTCTTTTTCCAGATCTTAGGGGAAATAGTTTCAGTTTTTCACCATTGAGGACGATGTTGGCTATGAGTTTGTCATATATGGCCTTTATTATGTTAAGTTCCCTCTAGGCCTACTTTCTGGAGGGTGTTTATCATAAATGGGTGTTGATTTTGTCGAAAGTGTTCTCTGCAACTATTGAGATGATCATATGGTTTTTATCCTTCAGTTTGTTAATATGGTGTATCACATTGATTGATTTGCGTGTATTGAAGAATTCTTACATTCCTGGGATAAAGCCCACTTGATCATGGTGTGTGATCCTTTTAATGTGCTGTTGGATTCTGTTTGCTAGTATTTTGTTGAGGATTTTTGCATCTATGTTCATCAGTGATATTGGCCTGTAGTTTTCTTTCTTTGTGACATCTTTGTCTGGTTTTGGTATCAGGGTGATGGTGGCCTCACAGAATGAGTTTGGGAGTGTTCCTCCCTCTGCTATATTTTGGAAGAGTTTGAGAAGGATAGGTGTTAGCTCTTCTTAAATGTTTGATAGAATTCGCCTGTGAAGCCATCTGGTCCTGGGCTTTTGTTTGTTGGAAGATTTTTAATCACAGTCTCAATATCAGTGCTTGTTATTGGTCTGTTTATATTTTCTATTTCTTCCTGGTTCAGTCTCAGAAGGTTGTGCATTTCTGAGACTTTGTCCATTTCTTCCAGGTTGTTCATTTTATTGGCATACAGTTGCTTGTAGTAATCTCTCATGATCCTTTGTATTTCTGCAGTGTCAGTTGTTACTTCTCCTTTTTCATTTCTAATTCTATTGATTTGAGTCTTCTCCCTGTTTTACTTGATGAGTCTGGCTAATGGTTTATCAATTTTGTTTATCTTCTCAAAGAACCAGCTTTTAGTTTTATTGATCTTTCCTATCGTTTCCTTCATTTCATTGATTTCTCATCTGATCTTTATGATTTCTTTCCTTCTGCTAACTTTGGAGTTTTTTTGTACTTCTTTCTGTTATTGCTTTAGGTTTAAGGTTAGGTTGTTTATTTGAGGTGTTTCTTGTTTCTTGAGGTAGGATTGTATTGCTATAAACTTCCCTCTTAGAACTGCTTTTGCTGCATCCCATAGGTTTTGGGTCATCATGTTTTCATTGTCATTTGTTTATAGGAAATTTTTTGAATTTTGAAAAAAAAATTTTTTTTTCCTCTTTGATTTCTTCAGTGACCTCCTGGTTATTTAGTAGCGTATTGTTTAGCCTGCATGTGCTTGTATTTCTTACAGATTTTTTCCTGTAATTGACATCTAGTCTCATAGCATTGTGGTTGGAAAAGATACTTGATACGCTTTCAATTTTCTTATATTTACCAAAGCTTGATTTGTGACCCAAGATATGATCTATCAGGAGAATATTCCATAAGCACTTGAGAAGAAAGTGTATTCTGTTGTTTTTGGATGGCATGTCCTATGAATATCAACTAAGTCCATGTTGTTTAATGTGTCATTGAAAGCTTGTGTTTCCTTATTTATTTTCATTTTGGTTGATTTGTCCATTGGTGAAAGTGGGGTGTTAAAGTCCCCTACTATTATTGTGTTACTGTTGATTTCCTCTTTTATGGCTCTTAGCACTTGCCTTATGTATTGAGGTGCTCTCATGTCAGGTACATAAATATTTACAATTGTTATATCTTCTTCTTGGATTTTCCCTGGATCATTATGTAGTGTCCTAATTTGTCTCTTGTAATAGTCTTTATTTTAAAGTCTATTTTGTCTGATATGAAAATTGCTACTCCAGCTTTCTTTTGATTTCCATTGGCTTGGAATATCTTTTTCCATCCCCTCACTTTCAGTCTGCATGTGTCTAGGTCTGAAGTGGGTCTCTTGTAGACAGCATATATACGGGGCTTGTTTTTGTATCCATTCAGCCAGTCTGTGTCTTTTGCTTGGAGCATCTAATCCATTTACATTTAAGTTAATTATCGATATATATGTTCCTATTACCATTTTCTTAATTGTTTTGGGTTTGTTTTTGTAGGTCTTTTCCTTCTCTTGCGTTTCCTGCCTAGAGAAGTTCCTTTAGCATTTATTGTAAAGCTGGCTTGGTAGGCTGGAGCACCAAGACACTGTCCGCAACACGGCCAGGTACGTGGGGAGTTTCTTGCCTTTTGGGAAGTCTGAGGTCTTCTGCCAGCATTCAGTAGGCGTTCTGTAAGAGTTGTTCCACATGTAGATGTGTTTTTGATGTATTTGTGGGGAGGAAGGTGATCTCTACATCTTACTCCTCCTCCACTCCTAAAGATAATATTTATAAAAATGCTTTTGGGTCTCCTGTAGTCCAGGAGGTTCAGAAGCTGAAAGCCCTTCTGATAAGTGTGAGTTGGCACAGTTTCAGGGTGATTGACATCAGTTCCGAAGCCCAACAAGTAGGATGACCTTGGAAAGTAGTGCATATGGGTCCCTCACTATCTTTACGGCTAGGAAGTCAAAAAGATCAGGATATGAGACTGGATCTGCTGGCCACAGATCGTTAGAGCTCATGTGACCTTGCTAGATCATTCTCTCCCAAGGGCGGTCATACTGAATATGTTCAGTGTGATTGACCAGGATGGAAAGAATTGATTGCATGTGTTCATCAGATTTGCTGTCAGTAGGCAAGTAAATGGATGATTATCGGAACAAGGATCTGATGGCTGGGTTAGTGGGGTGGTTGGGGTGGGGGTGGAGGGAGAGAAATGAAGACTAGAGAAACATCAAGATATTTTCTTTTCTCATGCTCTCCTCCTATATCCCTAAAGTTTTATTCCAAGTGCTTTAATTGCCATAATTGCTCAAAAATGCATCTTTATGTACCTACTGTGGTAACACTTTATGCTTCACATCCTTCTGTTGAATTGCCTCATTTATCACTAGATCCAGCTGATTGTGATTATTTTCAATGTCTTTAAAACAGTCTGACCTTATTCTTCCTTTCTTTTTCTCTCTTGTCTAGTAGGATGGCTCATTAGCTTATAAATATTTGGACAAAAATGCTGACCATTCTGTCCCTACTGCCTGGCAAAGTGCCTGGCATGGGTGCTCAACAAATATCTGTTGAATGAAGGAATGCAATAAATCTCCACCTAACACCACAGTGTTCATTGCTAAAAATAAGACTGGGTTATTCTAAGATCATTGCCCTTGTGACATTCCCTACTGGATTAAAATACAATCTCAGTTCCATTTCTTTTATAGAGTGAACGTGAGCATAGCAAAAAGAGAAATAAACCTTGATCCTAATGTGCTGCCTTCATGGCTATAGTTAAATTCCCACTGATGTGGACCTTACGGAAAATTTTAAAAGGGGGCTTTTATTTACTTTTTGGCCGCACTGCATGGCATGTGGGATCTTCGTTCCCCAACCAGGGATCAAATCCGTGCCCCCTGCTGTGGAAGCGCAGATTCCTAACCACTGGACCGCCAGGGTATTCCCCTAAAAGGGGGCTTTTAGAAACATATGTCTTAATTTAAAAGACTGGAGATTTTTACCTATTAGTATCATATTAGACAGCTTCACAGAATTTTAGGGTGAGTTAAATAAGACGAAGATGAGGGCTTTGTAAACTAGAAGTCACTAAGCAAATACAGGGTATTAACAGTATCAGTGATAATGACAATTCCAACTCGGGAGATCTTTGGTGTGTGTAGGGTTTCTTTGCCCTCCTTAAATGAAAATACATAAAGCTGTATTTCTATTCTTTCTATCCTACATCAGCCTTTAATGGAGCCCTAGCTCTCCTTGTGGTCACTACATAATGCTTTCCACACATCAGACACTTGTGACATGAAATTCTCCCAATAACCTTCTGAAGTAGGTATGTATATAGTTACGGAAACAAATGAAGAGATTATTTAACTTTCCTAAGGTTGCAAATAGTACGTTCTATTGGCTTTTAGAAGCTAGGTTACCATCTGGGTGATAATAATACCTGAATAAACCCTGTAGTCAAGCCTTTAAAATACCCCCTTTCTATCCGAGGAGGTCCCAGCTACAATTATTGCAATTTGGAGGCTGCAAAATTCCACTTATCATTTTAGAGCCCTCAGGAATACATCAGTTGTTTGGAAGCCCTGAAAATGTTTTTACCAATCGCCATCTTCTTTACCTACGGTCTGATGTGTGTTTCCAAGTAGGCACTATGCCTTTCTCCTTTTGAAAACACTGAATAAACCCTTTGAATCACTTCATGAAATGACAGGTCTCTTGATCAGAATTAGCAAGAACCCACCTGTCCCATTAGAAAATGGCTTTTCCAAAAGTGAGAGCTGATGTACAGCTGCTCACGAGAACGGCCCACAGTGATTAAGAAGAACGAGTCCGGGCTTCCCTGGTGGCGCAGCGGCTAGGCCCGTGAGCCATGGCCGCTGAGCCTGCGCGTCCGGAGCCTGTGCTCCGCAATGGGAGAGGCCACAACAGTGAGAGACCCGCATAACGCAAAAAAAAAAAAAAAAAAAAAAAGAAGAACGAGTCCATTGTCACTCACAGAGGCACGCTGTGTGGCAATCCCCACGAGCTTCCTTTCCCGCTCTGCAGTACACTTGTCATGATATATTGGGATGCTTCATGTGGGGTCTTTTTTTTTTTTTTTTTTTTTTTTTTTTGTAAACAAGCATCGACAGGCGGACTCTCAACCACTGCGCCACCAGGGAAGCCCCACGTGGGATCTATTTTAAAGTGCTTTAAGTGACCCTGGCTGGTGTGTTTTTTTCCCCTTGGGCACTGTATTTTTTTTAGTTCAGTATTTCTATACTGAGAAAGAGTGAAAATGTCAGGACCTTGCACAAATTGTACTGACTTGACCCTTGGAAGGCAACAGCATGCTTTCTTCCACGTCACTACTTTTCATTACACTCCCTGACACATCTCTGCAAAGGAGGGAGACAGGAAGCACGGTGCATGGCTTTTCCCCTGGCTGAGTGAGTCTGTGGCTTGACCCTGCTTTATCCTGTCTGGGTGTGTTCATCATCTGCTCCTTCTCTTAAGCAGGTTCAATGATGGATTTGTACTCAATGGAGCAGCAGCCTTGGTGGTGGCCAGCGGTTCTCTAAGAGCTAGGGTGCAATTAATCATGGAAATGAGGGGGGCAAGAGCTTGGATGAATGGAAACCCATTTTGGGAGTCTCCTCCTCCACCACTGATTTCTAACCAGACAGGATGACAAACAGTCAAACAGAGAGACTGGGGTTTTACCTGCTGTTCCACCCACCCTTTCTTAAAAGGCTAATGAAGTCATAGGTCTATGAGGGAACTGGGAGGAAAAGGGGTTCAGTGGTCAGACATGAATGATAGAGATTCTAGTCAATCCCTGCAGATAGGTTGTGGCATGACCTTGGGTGAGTTACCTGCATTCATTTGCTCAGTCTTCTCCTCTGTGAAATGAGACTAAAATTATGGATGAATTGGGTTTTGATACTCACTGATCATAGTGGATGCACGAGTCAGAGAAAAGACACAGTATTCTTGCTAAATCTGATCTCAGTGTGGCCAGAGCATAATTTAAAAAGATAATTTAATATAAAAGCAGAGACGAAAAGAGGGAGAGTAGTCTGGGATTTTTAGGATGAAACAGGAGCACAGAGGAAGGGACAGATTATGAAGTTGATTATTATAGTTTTATGATTTTGTTAAGATTATACTAACTTTTTGGAGCAGTAGTTCTCGGTGGGTATGGTACCACCCCCTAAAGAGTGTTTTTGAAATTTATGTTTTGGTCATTACAACAATTAGGGAAGCTCTTAGTGGATCGGGGCAGAAATACTGGAAGTCTTGTGATGTGTGTTATAGTCCTACCCCAAATGAATTATCCCATACCCATCTAACTTTTGAATGTCTATCTAGACATTTATTAGATAAAGAAGGCCTATTAATCATTATCTAAGCCTAGCAACTAACTTATTTTTTTGTCAGCATAATTTTTTGCATACTTTTAATATACACTGAATTTTCCAAGAATTCAGCATGAGTTATAGTTCAACTATAAATTGAGAGAACATTATATTTCCTCTTTTCATAACATCGTTAGGGTTTTTTTTTTTTTTTTTTTTTTTCAGAAAATTACATCACCAATGGCAACACAACTTGGGATGCGTGAACTGCCAATATTACAGACTTGTGGGTCAGCCGGGTTGTGGCAGCATGATTCTATAAAAAGGTACAAGCTTCTGATTATTTCATTTAATATCCCATTGTTATCACCTCCCAGCTGTTACTTTATGAAGTACAGATGATTTTATTATAAATTACTTTTCTTTTTACTTCTCCTTCATATTATAGTTAAGCCATTTTATTGACTTTAAAAAACATTAGGTATGTAGATAGGTCCTATTATCTCCGAATTTCATTTCAGGATAATAAAGGATGTGTTAAGTCTTCTTTTAGTTGTCAGTTGTAGCAGCTCTTTCTCACTAAGATTTTTGTCTCTTAGGGGTTCAATATTCTTTTTCTATAATCTGACTTCCATCCATACCAATCCAGTCAGAGAATCAAAACTGTGTATGTTTAAACCCCGGTTATAGACTAGATTCAAGTTTTATCTGGGTCTCAGGCAAATAGAGGATGCAGACAGAAAACAGGGCCATGCTGCCCAGATTCACATTCTGGGATGTCTGAGCCTTAGCCCTAACCCAGCTGTTATAGGAACCTCTATTACACTAGGCTTTATTATCCCCATTGAACATACGTAGAAATCAAGGTTCTGAGAGGTTCATGACCTTCCCAAGGTCTTAAAGCAAATCAGTGGGTGGTAGAACTTGGATTGAACTCCATTCTCTCTGGAGCCCGAGTTTGCTACATTATTCTACCATGACTCACACCCTTCAATATGAAGGCAATGAACTCACTGTTATCACACAGCGGTGACTTAACAGCAAGAATGACTAAAATAATTACTCACACTTCTGTGCATAGACTTTTAATGTTTTCAAGTATACTGAAAACCACCAGCATATCCGATCCTTTCTATAAATTTGAGAAGACTGAACAGGTATTGATACCCATGTTAGACAGAAGAAGGAGGTCTTCTGGTGTTATACAAACGAGTGCTCAAAGCTAGATCCATAATTGGAACATAACTCTCTGGGTTAATTTTAACCTTATGCTCTTCCTACCATACTGCATGCATGAAAGATTCATTAAAAAATAATACGTATTTGAAAGATGCCTAGTGTATATCAGATGTGCTGCTAAGTCCTTTACATATACCATCAAATTTAATCTTCAAACAACCCTATGGGTTGGAACTTCATTTTGTAGGTGAGGTAACTGATAAGAGCAAATGATGTGAAATTCTTAATAGAATTCAGTTCATCATCATCAACATGCAAACAGACAGGACAATACCCAAATCCCTGCCTTGTTGGACTGAACAGCACTCAAGAAGTTTCTAGGTGTGACTGATGAGAAATTTTTCCCCCTTTCATCTTGGTGAGGCTAGAATAACAGAGGCAAAGGGTTAAAATGGTCAGAGCTACAGAAAATATTAATTAGATATGAAGTATGCCAGGAAAATGGTAAAGGATTGCAGAGGAGAAGGAAAATAAGAGGTTTTTTTTTTTTTTTGCGGTACGCGGGCCTCTCACTGTTGTGGCCTCTCCCGTTGCGGAGCACAGGCTCCGGACGTGCAGGCTCAGCGGCCATGGCTCACGGGCCCAGCCACTCCGCGGCACATGGGATCTTCCCAGACTGGGGCACGAACCCGCGTCCCCTGCATTGGCAGGCGGACTCTCAGCCACCAGGGAAGCCGAAAATAAGAGTTTTATCCAGAGCTAGTCATAGTCACAAGAGTCTATTTTTGATAGCTTGACAAAAAATGTTTGCTACCAAATCTCATGTGGATTCTGCAGAGCGTTTTATTCGGAGACCTAAGACTCATACCACATTTTTTATTTTACTCTGATTCTCTCAAAATGTTTTGATGAGGGAGAGAATACACTTTTCGGTGTGGAAAGGGAAGACCTTATCTCCAGTTCAAGGTCCTTGAAATCCAGTCTCTGGGAGACTGTGCCAGCTATTTAACCTCACTGGACCTTAATTTGGCCATCTGTGAAATGGGGCGGATAAAACTGAACTACAGAAACACCTTGGTGATAATGAGCTTCAATCAGTGCTTGGAAATGCCTGGTTACCAGTCCCTCTCCAGGGAGTGGAACTCAAAAAGCTAACATAGGGGCTCAGAGCTGATAATTTTCAGATAGGGCTGATTAGTGATCATTTTTTCCTACTTGGTCTTCTCTCTAATTGCAAAAAGATGACAGAGAATAGAAAAGCTGTGGCATGAGCCCAAAGCTTCTACATTGTGGATAGAAATCTCCTTGGTTATATGCGTGTGGAGTGCTCAGCTTCAAGTCCCAATGCCCTTACTCTTAAATTACAGCTACTGAAGCAAATCCTAAATTGGCTCCCCCAAAGACAGCAGCAGTCGTTGGGCTGCATAGCATGACTTCTGATCTCAGCAGCAGTCATCACAGGACCAGCAGGGTCCCCTCTCCAGCTCCTTTTAGGATGTCATTTTGATTTAGATTCCAAATGTCACTTAAAATCTGCCTTCCTTGTTTGCTACTTCTTCAGTTAGTAAGCATTTCGTTTCTGTTCTGTGCATTCTTACCCTAATGTGATCATCATTATAATTTCAGTTCAATAGGCCTCATTGGAGTCATCTGAGCACCCCACATGAAATGTTGAAGTAACGAAAAAAAAAATTAAATGACCACTAATATGAATGAATGTATAGAGAATGTCTGTATATATGTCCTTCAGCAAGGACATATACTAGGGTCTGGGGTACAAAGGTATTAGGAAAAAGACTAAAGGAATTCTACATATATTTGTGGTTATTAAAATGTAGATCAGTTACCCTGTGATTAAATCCACATATATACATTTTAATGCACTCTCACATTGACCTCTTAGGTGCAGCTTAAATTTCCTTCAGACAGGCAGAATACCAGATTTTCCTCTATCCTGTAAGCATCACTGGAAACTTATCAAACAGACTGGGGAATATAAGCACAATGCGATTGAAAGCTTGTTTTTAGTTTTACTTATTGAATGTTTGTAGTACTAGCATCTACCTGAAAAAACTGGTACCTGCCCTTAGGGCCTAATGTAGTCAAAGTTATGGCCAAGAAAGTTCAAATGTAAGTTTCCTAAACGGAGGTGACTAAATCTTAGGTGAGGAAGGAAATACATGCAATGGAGGGAAGGGAAGTCCATCCAAGCCCCTCTGCAACTGAGGGTGAGAGGTGGGTCTGGAGGAGAATATGCACTGGATCCATATCTGATTGGAGGCAGATGAAGGTCATGGACAAAACGCTGACCGAGAGAAAAGACTAAGGGTCAACACAGGGGAAAAACAATCTCTTGTCGGGTCTAAGCCAGAAATAGAAAGTCAGGAGATCCTAGCAACTGCCTCAGTTTTCTCAGTGTGTGATAGCAGTCAGGTCCAGAGGGACACAGATTAAAGCAAGCCCGAAGTTAATTAGAGGACCTCTTGGGCATGACCAAGAGAAGGACCACACCATTTCCAATACTCTCTACACCCAGACACATGTATACACACACACAGCCCTGACACCCAAATTCACTTATTCAAGCTCTAAACATGTCCAAGCATTTTTCCTCATTAAAATAATATTATCAGGCTCTATGGAGTAATAGTTCATTGTCCTGATACAGGCCACTGGATATCACTAAGATCTTTATTGGCTAGAACTCATTTCCTGACCTTTAAAAATTTATACCCATGCTACTTGGCATAAACTTGCCATTAATAGGTGGGTAGATTACTTAAAATGCAAAAAGGTGACAGCATGGTCTAGGGAAGCCTGTTTTTTGGAAAATGCCAAAGTGGAAGGAATGGATAACAAAATGAGTCCATGCAGCAGCTCCTCCATTCAAGGAAAAAACTCTAAAATTAAGACAGATATAAATGAAGAAGGATCTGGAGACTTGGATAATCTAGACGTTCTTCTTGGTGATCTGACCCGTATGACTTTTACAATAATTCTATGCCCATAACTGGTACTAGCCTGGGGACCAAACAACAAATGTTTCAAGAAACTAATTCTTTGTATTCACACAGCTGTGCAGTATATCTACAGTCTGTCCAGTCCATTCATCTGCCACATAACTGAGCAGTTTCTCTAGACAGCCCTGTTTTTGTTGACTTAAGCCCACCAGTAAAGGATATTGGTGCATTCTCCACGTTACCAACCCATGCTTTCAAATTGTAGTGTAGCATCTGACCATGAACCATAAAATCAATACCGTCAAGGGGAACCCTTCAGGTTCAGGGCGCTTCTGGAATCCTACTTCTCCCAATGTCCTCCCGCAGCCACCATTACTGTCATCCAAGATGATGCTAACCAGTCACTTCTGCTGCTGTCCCCATCAATGCTCATCTTCCATCACCACAGTGGTAACTATAAAGGGAAAGGCTTCTGGCCAAAGTCAGGGCTCTGTGCCTTTAACGCTCGAAGTCCCTTTGTAGGGCATGGATCTGTGAGTTTACCCTCCCTAAGGAGCACCATCCTGACAAGAAGACTGGGTAGGTTCCAGGAATAGCACAACTTCAACCTTCCTTTTTTTTTTTTTTTTTTTTTTTTTTAAAACTGGACACAGCAGGCCAAGGGCTGCAGATCACGAATGAGGTCTAGTTGAGAAGAAGGTTCAGAGGAGCTGGGCTAAAGTTTGGTCAAGGAGGGAGTCTTTGTCAATAAAAACCCAAACTTAATTTTTGCATTTAGTTTTGGGGAGGATGTCACAGACCACCCAAGAGCCCTCTGAGGAAGACGAAATGCTGTGATTCTTTGGTCTTATTTCAGACACTCTTCTCCATGTCAGATGCAGTGTTCATTGCTTGGAAGAATGGGCGGATACTCTTAGATGTTTACAGATGTAGGGAGGCACTAATAATCCTGGTATCATCTTGTGTGATTTCAGACACAAGTCATTTCAACTTCTGAGCTACAGAATCTCATCTGTAGAATGAGGAAAGCGCTATAAATAGGAGTTGGCAAACTCTGGCCCATGGGCCAAACCCAGCCCACCTCCTCTTTCCATATGGCCCATATGCTAGGAATAGTTTTTTTATATTCTTAAGTGGTTGAATAAAAAGTCCGAAGAAGAATGATATTTTGTGACATATAAAAATCATATTAAATTCAAATTTCAGCATCTATAAATAACATTGTTTTGGAACATAGACATACCCATACGTTTACATATTATCTATGGCTGCTTTTGTGCAAAAAAGGTAGAGTTGAGTGGTTGAGGCAGAGACTACTGCCTAAAATATTTACTATTTAGCCCTTTATAGAAAAAGTTTGCCAATCCCTTCACTATACCTTCTTTGCCTAACCTAAAAAATAGTTGTTGGAAGAAAAGTCTGTAAAGCCTGTGAAAGAATTTTTCATAGTACAGAGCACTTACAACCCTGGGAAATTATTATTGTTATTTTGTTTTTATATTGGAATCACATTTATGGGAGTCTGACTGTCCAACAGTATGACTAACTGATCCCTAAACAATTTGACTCTGCAGACTTTTCATTGACTTCTGCATGACTTGTGTGTTGAGAGATGAAAGAGAAAAGGACGGCTGGTTTTAATCTGGCTGCAGTGAAAGTTGTTCCTTCCTCCCCATCAAAAATATAGCTGAGTCCTCGCCTGGGGAATGTATTTGTAACAGAGTGTATACTAGCAGAAAGCTGAGAATAATAAGCCACATTGATTTATAAAAGCATAAGAAAATATCTGCTCTTTGATTGAGATTTGTCCAAATGTAACTTTCTAGCTTAAAACGCAGTAAAAGCAAGTTGCTTTGCAAGAATTCATGGAGCATCTACTATTTCCAGAGTAATGAGCTGTGGAAAGAACTAGGCAATTGGCAGGTCTTGTCTTGGACAACGCTCTTTGCCTTTGGGCCACTGCCTGACATTCCCACACCCCTACCCATGAATAATACGCACACCTGAACTTCTAGGCAAAAGTCCAATTCTGGACCTTTCTTGAGTTCTTCCCTATCACATTGGTGTCGCTGGACCATAGACAGCAGTGGTTGATAAATCTCAATAGATGGGTCGAGGTTCTATTGTAAAGTTACTTGAATGGCAGGAGGAAATGTTTGTGCTTCATTCCGAAGACAGTGAGGTATTTGAAAGTTTTACAGCTGGGGGTGGACAAGGAAATTGGGGCTGTATTTCAGGATGATTAATCTGGTAGCTGTGTGTGTGGGATGGATTGGAGTGGGTGAAGGCGGAAAGATCAATGGAGTACGGTTGACCAGGCAAAGACTAAAGAGGCTCTGAACTAGTGTGGGGCCTGAGGGGATAAGACAGAGAAAACAGACAGAATAATCACCACAGAAGCAATTGATTGAATGTGGGAGCTAAAGACGAAGAGCTTTGAGCTACAGATGCCATGAATGGAAGCAGGAAAATTTGGAGGAGGAGCTGGTTTGGGAGGGAGAGAGTAAGTTTAGTTCTGCATATGTTGAGTTGAAAGTGTCAGCAGGACATGCAGGTTGAGTGGTCAAAATAGAGGATGGAGATACTGTTCCAGGGCTCAGGGGATGATGTCAGGAGATGGAAAAGCAGGGGCACGTCTACTCTGACACTGAGCTCAGATGCCGACAGCAAGACAGGAAGAAAGAGTGGGAACAATCTAGGAAACCAGGTAAAGATTTCAGGGTTTCGTCTTAAGAAGTCTACTGAACAAAGCAAAAGACAAGCGAGTAGCGTTAGTGCTGATCAGAAAGAGAAATCGTGGAGGAAAGGATGGCATGGGAGAGGCTGTGAAGACCACAAGGCCAAACAAAAATCAGTCAGCAGAGGGACCCAACAAAGCCAAATATAGATGCAGGAAACAAAGCCAGTTTGTAGTAAGCTTTGCAATAAAAATTTCATTACCCGGTAGCTCATCAGTGTTGCGGAGAGAAGTAAATAATGTCCTCCCGATATGCTCTATAAAACTTCTTCCTTCCATTTCTCCACTCCAGAGACAACTTGGCTTTTCTTAAATCTGATTAGACTGAAATCCCCTGTTGACTCCGTTACGTCTTTGTTTTATCCCGGCCGCCAAAACCTAGGGAAGCAAATTTTCTAAAGGAAACGATTCCTTTTCCTCTATCAAACCACCAGGTAATTCATAGCAGGCTTTGTTTTCCCCAGGTAAACATTTTATTTTTGTTCCTTTAGTTCAGAATACATTTGGGGAACGAAAATATTACAAATGAACTTCACATTCATATTTCTTTCCCTACGCTTGCCTTTTTTTTTTCATTCCCTATCTTGTGAGCGACCATTGAGCGTTTCTGGGTCTGTAAAGAATTAGAAGACTTTTTTGGTCCTGCTATTTCCCACCGTGCTCTACTCAGCAAGCCTGCTCTTTTGCTCAGAGCGATAGCTAGTGTTGTTTTGTTATTAATCGATCGATGAAGCAGCAGAAATTGATGAGCTTCCTGGTCAATGTCATCAGATCATGGTTTTCATGACTAAAGTCCTTTTTCAGTTGTTCTCACTGTGACTCTAGGTTGACTTTTCAGTGATCAAAGTCCAAACAGCAAAACCAGAAACCATCTAACTACCCATCACCCATTTGCTTATACTCAGTGGATTAGGAAAGTACACGTGTACACGTGCACACACACAAGTACGTGCGAGCATGCACGCACGTGTGCGGTGTCAGTGGCAAGATGTGTGCAAACCTAGCCAGATACGTCTTCTCAGCTTTCTTATAACTGATAAGTGGCGCATTACGGAAAATTCAGAGACCAAGTTGTGGCCTCTTTATCTTTACTCTGCGGGTGAGTCCTATAAATATGAACATGTTTAAAATAACGATCATCTCAGAAGAAGCTCTTCAGCAGCTCATAAAATATATCCTAGGCATTTTCCATTGTAAAGATGAAAATAGCATTATTTCCATTTTTAAATCATATCAAAACATTAAAAGGCCCCTTGGACAATGACCTTCTTCTAGGTTGTCATAACTCTTTGTCATAACTCATATCAGCCATAACTCTTTCTAAGTTATAAGCCAAGATCGGGGCTGCCCAAGCTGTGCACTGCACTGGGCCATGAAGACCCTTGGCAGAGATCTGAGTGTGTGTTCAGCCATCAGCTTTGTCTGAGATCTAGAAGGCCATTTCAGCAAATGGCATTTTACTTGTCCGGTTCCTGAAAGTCATCCCGGCAGGGCTGAGCTCGGAATCACGTGCGATCACCAAGTAAAGAGAGGCAAGAGGAGACCCAAATGAGGGACAAAGCCTGTGCGTTAATCAGAAGGAACACCTGGGTATCACGAATAAGAAGAGGAAAGACCACACAGGGCTGTGTGGAGGAGTCTGCAGAATGGTTTGTTACTCTCTCAGCCAAATTCATCAGCCCAGTCATGAATACAGAAGTCTCGTCCCACTGTGGAACCTCTAAGTCCCTACTTCTCATAACTGTAACGCAGCACAATAAGATGTGCAATTCTTTTATACGGAGGTACATTTATGGAAGACTGAATATCCAAGAGCACGACTAACTTTTCCCTAGACAGTCTGAATCTGCAGACATTGCGCTGACAATGGATATACTGTTAGTTGAAATTTACACTTCTTATAGATACCGCCAAGCCAAGACGAAAGTTCTTGGTACAGAATGCTAACATACTACAAAGCAGCAGAGCAACCACCGCCGTCTTCACGAGGTGCGTGAATACTGTGGCAGGGTGTTATGTTACTGAGAATTGGACCAACTCTTTCTTGGCCTTGGCCCCCATCTACCTTCCCACTTTTCCCCATGTGCTTGAAACCATTCAGATGTGTCCTAGAAACAGGAGTGATTAAAGCAGCAGCATCGCCTGGGAAGGAGTTGGGTCTTCCGTAAAGAAACCCAAGCAGGATCAGGCAGGTAAATGTTGATACTGAACCACCGGATCTAGAGAGCCAGGCTTAGGGGTGAATGTGAATTTCATTGGATGCGGGGCAGGGAGTTAGCAGAATGGCAGCAGGAATGACATGGGAAAGGAGGTCTCTGTGTGGCCAGAGACTGAGCTGTGGCCATAAACCTGAGGTCAGAACTAGGAAAACTGGAGGGAGGTGAGGCAGCAAGCATGTGGCCTTTGGAGGCTAGTTAGACCCTGGGGGTGGCTGAGGGATCTGTCCTCTTCTCTCTTGCTTCAGGACTGAGTCTCTTGGATGCCTGGGATTTCTTCCTGGACTTAACCTATGGTTTTGGTCCACAGTAGTGATGTTAGAGGGAGTTTAAAGCTTCGTTGGCAGAAATCATCTTTTTCTGATTGTAGTCTTCACTTAAAATGGATCCCCTCTTTGCCCAGCGTGAGACCTTTCCTGCGTAGCACCACTAGACGTCTCCAGGTAACAGATGCTCCTGACACAATGCTTCATCACTTCATACCCAACAATGTGAGCTCACGGAATTACTGAGAGACCAACACAAGCCAGATTATAATCAGGGGCTAGAGTTTCCCATCAATATACAAAGCTGTAAATATTTATTCTTGGCAGAAATGCTTTGGATGGCTGCTCACCTTCTTTCCAAAATGCTTCCTTTTCTCAGTTCATTTAATTACAGTAGGGGGAATGTCTCATTTTTTCTTTAGCAGTTGGTAAATCCCCTTTTTTTTTTTTTTTTTTTTTTTTTAACGGCATGCGGGACCCTCCCGGACCGAGGCATGAACCCGTGTCCCCTGCATTGGCAGGCGGACTCCCAACCACTGCGCCACCAGGGAAGCCCTAAATCCCTTTTTTTATCAGAGAAGTTATGAGCCAGGCAGAGCTGGAGTAAGAGAGGGTCAGTCAGAGGACTTTTCTTTGGCGTCCATTCATGAAAGGATGTGAAAACCTCATGGGAATAAAACAGAAATGGTCTCTCTTATCCAGTATTCTACATACGACTCCTTACAGAAGAGGTAAAATATAAGTCAGGCGAGCTCCTTCCAAAGGAGGCAACAACTTCAAATGAAAAGGAAAAGGCAACTCTGAGAGCAAACATACACGTGTAAACGGGATAATACCTTGAACATACTAAATAGTGTGGTTTTTTTATTCCTCATTCTCACATGTCTTGTTCCCTGGTAGCCACCTGACAGTACAGACTCAGAGAATGTGGCACTGAAAATTCTAGCTTGGTAAGGAAGAAGAGGTGGTATAGAGAAAGTTCTGACTTGAAAAGTAGAGAATATAGAAACCTTAATTCTTTCACCTCCCAGTTCATCATCAAAAGGAGAAGAGAGGGCTTCCCTGGTGGCGCAGTGGTTGAGAGTCCGCCTGCCGATGCAGGGGACATGGGCTTGTGCCCCGGTCCGGGAAGATCCCACATGCCACGGAGCGGCTGGGCCCGTGAGCCATGGCCGCTAAGCCTGCGCGTCCGGAGCCTGTGCTCCGCAACGGGAGAGGCCACAACAGTGAGAGGCCCAGGGAGAGAAGTGAGGGGCTTCTTAATTGAAAGCAATTTTAGGTGACTAATTTTACCAAATAATGGAGTATTCCAAACTGACTACAATGGTGAAGCAGAGAACAACTCTATAAAAACTTAAGTACTGTTTCTGAGCAGATCAGAAATAGCTTGGACCTTATAAGACTTTGAACAGATTTATTTTTTATATAAGAAGTAAAAAAAAATGCTGAAAGTCATTCCTAATGAAAATCAATCTTTTTGTTCTCTTATGCATTAATGAAAGAAGTTTCATGATCGTTAGAACGATTGAAGTCTGAATTCTTTTTAATGAATATTACATTTCTACCTATTAATGGAAGGCACTGCAGCCAGCCAGACTTGAACCCAGTTTTCATTCCCTGTAGTGTTTCCATCAGGGGTCCTAGGAGTCAACTCCTCAGAGCCTGCCTGTAGTGTTGTAGGAGGAGTGGTTCACTAGCAAAATCTAATGTCGGGCAAAAATAAAAGCAAGAAAGGGCTTCAGATCCAAATAGACTTCTTAAAAGTGAGCAAATGGGGCGATTACTTTAAAACACGGATGATCATGGCTTTGCATAATTGGAAGGTACTGTGATGCTATTCTCTCCCACCTCATCTGTTCTCCACATGCAGCATCTGGGCATTTAATTATTATTTTTATCTTCTCAATTGCTTCCCTACTCACGGTCATCCCCATTTCAATGAATGACACTATCTTCTTATTAGCTGCCCTTGGTTCCTCCTCTCTCTCCTCTTCAACTCTGACCTTCTATTCTATCTCTAAGATGTGTATAAATTTCTTCCCAAATATCTCTTGAATTCTCCCTTTCTTGTTAACCATTTTGCTACTTTCTTGGCTCAGGGAATTAGCCATAGAATATTTTCATAGTTTTGTATACTGTTTGAGTGTTTTTTACCTTTTTATTTTATTACAGAGCAATATGAATGCATTATTAAAGAACACACAAGAAAATACACACAGTAATAGAAAACTACAAAGAATAGCTATAACCCCATCTACATTTCAGATTCCTCTTTAAAAAGAATTAGAAATGAGAGTATAAAAAACAAAATGGCTTAAAGTTGATGTAACTTGATATAAAGTTGACGTAAAGTTGATGGTTTGCAAAACCATCTCACAGTTTTCCAAAATTTAAGATATCGGGGATATTTATTTTCCACCAGAGTTATTTCAGTAATTATCGAGCACGACCTTTCAGAGGCTTCAGCACATAGCAAGTGCTAGGATGATACTTGCTCAATTGAAATGCAAATGATGGAAAAATTATCACGTGAATGTGTAATGGGAAATAATATTTTGATGGGCACTCAGGGGTCAGTGGACCCCAATTTAGAGGGTTAGGGACTACTTCTAACATTTGTGGGGTCCTGGAGAAGAGTACAATGGAGGCCTAGAAAACATAAGTTTAAACTTTTTAGTTTTAAATCAAATTAACAAACTTCAAATGTTTTATGTTATTTTGGTTAATACACCTTCATCATAACCTGAAAGGCCAGATTTGAATTTAGAATTCTTAAATTCTTCAGATTTCTGCTCTGGAATTTGATGGTGTTGGGAAAACCTGTGAGTCACTCGTTTTGTCTCTTCACAGGTTGTGTCCTGTGCTCTGAGGCACCTTGGTAGCCCAGGGTTGAGTGCACTGGCAGCGTGGTCTGTTCAGGGGGGATGGACCCCAAGAAGCTCACACACACCCTGGAAGTGGGTTTGCTCTTTAGTTGTGGTGTGGTTTACACATATAATTCAGTTTACTAATCACCTCTTCCTCTCAAACACTAACACGTCTTGATTTTTATCCGCATCTACATGCTTCTTTCACATTCAGTTTCTTCATTTACTTCTGGGAGAAAACTTTCATGATCTATTGCTTCCTGTATCTGTATTGCAGGATAAAACTGAAATTAATCAGTGACTCAGAGATGTGTCCTCTTAGGAGATCTATATCTGTTAATGACTGCCGAGAAACAGTCCCCTCCAAAATCGAGTGGCTCAAACAAAAATGACTTCCTTTTTCTCACAGTTCTGTGGGTTGCACTGCTGGTTTAGCCTGAGCCTGCTCATGTGGCTGCATTCAACTGCACGGTTGGATGGCCTGGAAGGTCCAGTATGGTCTCACTCACATTTCTGGCTGTTGGTGTTGGCTGCAGACAGAGGCACCGAGTTCTCCTCCACATGAGGAGCCTTAGCCTCTGCTAGGCATCCTTCCATGGCTGGTCAGGGCAGTGTCCCAACAGGCAAAGGCAGAAGCTTCAAAGTCTCCTAAACTCTTAGTTCTAGAATTCCCGTAACATCACTTCTGTCACATTCTATTTACTGGTCAAAGCAGGGCACAAGGCCAGCCCATAGTTAAGGGGTGGGGAAATATACTCCACCTTTAGACGGGAGCAGTTGCAAAATACTGTGGCCATGTTTTTCCAGTCTGCCATAGGATCTTAGTTTCTTTCTTTGTTTACCGGAAGAGTAGATTACTTAAAAGTACAACTAAGATGGTTTCAGCAAATCACCTTCCCACCATCATTCTACATTTCTGTCTTCCTAAATTTAAAATAACTCATTTCAGATGTCAATGGTGGATTATAATAGCCAAATTATGATTTAATGATTACAAAACAATAAGGAATTCTAAAAATTGGAAGTCACCTACAAATTTATGCTTTGAACACTAAAAAGTATAATGGTAGAAAATAATCTGTGGCAGCAAGACATTTATACCTAAAATACCTAGGGAATAAATTGACACCAGAACAACTTATTTCAAATGATTCCTTGTGTAAAAGAAGAACCAGGAAAAGACAGGAACTCAATTCCCTAGAGAAGAAATAGACAGTGAAACTGAAAACACGTTTAATATTACCAGTAATTAAAAAATGCAAATTAAAATAAGATCAAGTTTTTCACCAACTGAAATGGCAAAGTTAAAAAATTTAAAATGCCTGGTATTGGTGAGTTTGTACTGAAATGGGCACTCTCATGTACTGTTAGGAGGAGAATTTGGTATATGTACTAAGGATTTTAAATTGTGTTCAGATCTCGTGATCTAGTAACTCTAGGAAGTTATAATATAATTATGAGATAAGTACAAAAATTTTGATAAAGGAGAATATTTGGAGGAGAAAAAAATAAATAATTTATATGCTTCAAGTAAATTATAACATATCCTGTTGACAAAATGCTACAAGGTCATAAAAAATTATGCCACAGGAAAACTTTTAATAACATAGAAAAATGGTCACTGATGTAATGTTAACTGAAAGTGTAATATGCAAAGCTGTCAGTATATTAGATTTCCCATTTTAATGTACATGCTAGTTGATCTTTAATTGCCTGCCTCCCATCAGATCGATTTTCCATTCTTGTCTGCCTCGCTGTGTGCCCTGAAGGGCTGACTCCTATAAACTGTACTTCAGATGTTTCTTCATCAGTGGTCTTCCAATTGGTTGTGGCCAATGAAAGTTAGTAGCTTAAGATTGGATGGTTGGAGAAGAAAGTGGTCTGGTGTTTGATTTTTCCCCTTTGGCACCAAATCTATGACTCTCTATGACTACAGCTCCTGCCAAGTAACTGTATTCTCTTCCCTTGGCCTTTGGCTAAGGGGTTGTGACACCTTTCCACTTTTACTATTTCCTGTGTGTCTCACCATCCCTTGTGAGAGGTCCTCTCACCACCCCTGCCCACACTTCTGACAGCAGTCCCTTCATTAAGTCTCTTTATTTGAACCATCTTTATTTGAATTCAACTTTCTACCAAGTCTCTGACAGACACAACATTCATAGATAATCACGAAATACATATAGGTATTGAATACATGAACAGTAGTTCTTTTTTTTTTGATGGCAACATTTATGGTTGACTTTTATTCCCTTCTATATATGTTTTGTATTTTTACATTTTTATTTTAAATAAGAATATATTATAATACATTATAAAAATAAAATGAGATAAAAATTTTTATCAACTGACTCTTTTAGATGAGATTGAGCTAATGTGTATTTTGGCATTGTTTATACCACAACTAACACTCTGTAGATGTCACTGTAGTTGGAAATACAGCGTATCATCTGTTCTTCCTAACTCTGTGAAGTGAGTGGGTAACCATCACTGTCCTGATTTTACCTATTAGGAAACAGAAGCTTAGAGACTGAAAATGATTTGTCCAAATTCTATAGCTGGTAATAGGCATTGGAAGCTAGATCTTCTAACTCATATTCAGTACTTTTCTGCACTGTGGAAGTTGTGTAGGCTGAAACTGTGGGCCATTCCATTATTATAAAAGCTGATGATGCTTGAAGTTTAAGATTTTACTTAGAAAGTAATCACGTATATTTAAATTAAGTCATTTTCCCGTCATAGAAACAAACATCCTCATTTGTAAAATGCAGCTATAGTGAAAGCATTTTTAAAAAGTCTGTTCCTAATGACACTATTAGAATATGCTTACACTTATTTTTGTGTTTTGAAAGAGATACTATTTCTTCTTTAATACCATCAAATGTCTAATCAAGGATAAAATTTACCAGATCACCCCAAAAAGACTGTCCAATTCTTTATGTTCCCTACTTAAGTCCTTTTTCTGACTCCCCTTCAAAATGTACTACTCTTCCCTACACAGTATTTTATTTTTTGTCACCACCTAACTTTGATTTTATTCTCTTCATTCATCCCCAGATGTTTTAGGGACCCAACTATATGAGCTGTTTTGTCAGTGTCTACATTAAAGGGACATAATGTCCAATTGAGAATATCCTAATAAACCAATAGCACTCCACCTCTATCAAGAAAAAAATGGCTCAAATCCTAAATCCTACCTTTCCAAGGTTGTAGGGGCCCTTCTGATCCATTTTTGGTATTAGCAATTCAAATCTTCCTTTCATGTATCCAAATGCCAGAGTCTTTGTACATGTAAAATTCCCGTTAAATTTAACGGCATATTTGGGTATAAAATATATGGTGTCTGACATTTATGTGTGATGTGAGAGTAGTGTCATGTCTGGAGCTTTATTTCAGCTGCTGAGATGGCTTTATATCTTTTGATTCCTCAATCATTTTACTGCATTTCAATAGCCACCATTGTGGCTCTACTTGAAAAATGTTCATTTTGCACCTTTGAAAGTAGATGTAATTTTTCATGGTTGAGCACACACTACTTCCAAGACTACTGGGGTTTTTTTGGGCAGTATTGCTTTTGTTTTCTTCTCCAGGCTCCTTCACTACTTCTTCCTACTCCACAAATAGTTCTTGTTTTTGCCTTTAAATAGGCCATATTCTTTTAAAATTTTCTTCCGAAATCCTATTCATCCTATTCAATACCATTTCACCTCAAATATCCAAAACTCTTTCCCTCTGGAAAATAAACTAGCTCTTCCTTAAGAGTTGTAACCGGTTTCTTGTGAGATATATTTTAGGTTAGAGAATATTCTGATCTGAGTCACTTGGATCCTAAACCCCAATGGTACAGTCGATAACATTGCTTTTCTGTGATTTTGTGCCCACCTAAGATCCCTGTCAAACCTCCATGAATAGTCCAGAAGGATGGTACGTGTGATCTGACCATCTACTCATTCTGTTCTCTCTGCATGTTTATGAATCAGGTACATGGCATAGGACAACTGAATTCTTCTTGCCATAGGAGAGCAAGTAGAGGGCAACATAACACTTGGTTAATTGGGAAACTCTTTTTTCCCTGTGACAGGAGGTGGGAGATTTCTAACATACAACGTGAAGGAGGCAGATATCAACTGTGGGAGGAATGTAATTACCTACAGTCCTTTCAGAATGAAGCATGTGGTAAGTTTGTATGTGTTTAAGTGGCTGTGATTTTAGTGCAATGGAGAATTTGAAATTTGTTTCTGAGTGATTACATTTACCTAAGTTGGAGAGCACAGTATTTAGCCCCAAGGCGTTTCCCATGGATTTGCACACAATGGTTTCATTATGAGTCAACAAGGAACAACAGAAAGAAAACTAGGATTGGAGTCGGAGCATCTGAATTCTGGGGTGGACTTGTGAATCTGGGCAGGTTTTAACCTGTTTGTCCTTAGTGTATTCATCCGTAAAATGGGAACAACTGCTTTTGAACTACCTACATCAGATGAGATATTATACAGTAAGTGTGCTTAGAAAATCACCACATGCCATACAAATGTGAAGGATTATTACCTCAGTGGGTACTGATGTCACAGCTATGGCTATCACGGATTCATTGACAATCTTCAAATCTTCATTGCCAACCCCAGTCTCCCTGCTGAGCTCAGGTCCATACTTTCAACTACCTGTTTAACATCCCCTTAAATGGTAGTAACTAAAGGCATATTCAGTTTGATATGCCTTGAACCATATGTGTTATCTTTTGAAGTTTCTCTTTCTCCTGTATTTTGGTTAATGACACCACTATATTCCTCATCACTTGAAACAGATATCTGGGCAGTATCCTCCACTCTCTCTCGTCATCCACAGCCTATAAATGAGTAAGACCCACTTAGTTGCCTCTATAACATCACTTAACTCCATCTGTTCCTCTCCATTACCATCTATGTTCTAGGTTATGATCCTTGTCATTGTGGAATAAATAGACTTCTTTGTTTAGAATGAATCACTTGGAATTATGCATTAGTGTTTTTTTTGAAAACGATTATGTCTGTAGGGAAAAAGGCAACAACAAGGATCAACATTTTCAAATTCATGCCTCTTACGTAAGTGGAGGAGCTCCAGAAAGAAGTCAATGTATATTAAAATTTCAGTGAGTAAACTCAATTTTCTACAACTAACATACTCTAGCAAGTGCAAAATCCTATAGCAAACATACAGTGAGTAGAATACATCTAACCACAAACATGCAAAACAAGCTTGCAGTAACCTGGAGATTAAGGATTATATTCCATGGGAGAAAGCTACAAATCTTAGTGGTTAGAAAGCAAAGTATTACAGGAAATTCTTGTCCCCCTTCTAGCAAAATGGCCAGAATCTTAATATTATGGTAACAATATATGGAATACTATAGGTTTAATTTTGTTTACAACAGTGACTAATTCTTTGTATTTATCATGTTTTTGTGGTAGTGGGTTTGCAAATATTTTTCAACTTTCCTCCATATTTTTATAACAAATCATGATATCTAGTCCAGTGTTTTGCCATCTCAAGGGTTCTTATGCCAAAACGTTCCTTCCTCTTGAGAACTCTCATAAAATGCCATTGTGAGATGTGCTCTATGGTTTCAACTGCAATTTTAATCAAATGTGAATCAAAATGTGGGTGGTCTTATGATTTTCCATTTCCACATAATATTTTATTGGAATATTTAAATAGCCTTCTTATGGGTTTCCTCATCCTTAGCTTCACCTTCCTCCAATTCATTCTCCATACTGACACCCTGCTCTTCTCAAAATGCAGACATAATCAAATCACTTTCCTATTCCACACCCTTCAGTCAGGTTGGGAACCCTACACAAAAAGCAAGTCAAAAACCTTAGCATCAAAAATACAAACACATGGAGGCTAAAAAAATACACTACTAAATAACCAAGAAATCACTGAATAAATCAAAGAGGAAATCAAAAAATACATAGAAACAAATGACAATGAAAACACGACGACCCAAAACCTATGGGATGCAGCAAAAGCAGTTCTAAGAGGGAAGTTTATAGCAATACAATCCTACCTCAAGAAACAAGAAACACCTCAAATAAACAACCTAACCTTACACCTAAAGCAATAACAGAAAGAAGTACAAAAAAACCCCTGAAGTTAGCAGAAGGAAAGAATCATAAAGATCAGATCAGAAATCAATGAAATGAAGGAAACGATAGGAAAGATCAATAAAACTAAACGCTGTTTCTTTGAGAAGGTAAACAAAGTTGATAAACCATTAGCCAGACTCATCAAGAAAAAAAGGGAGAAGACTCAAATCAATAGAATTAGAAATGAAAAGGGAGAAGTAAAAACTGACACTGCAGAAATACAAAGGAATATTGCAACAAGAAGAATAAAACACCTAGGCATAAACCTACTAAAGGGGACAAAAGACATGTATGCAGAAAACTAAGACACTCATGAAAGAAATTAAAGATGATACAAACACATGAAGAGATATACCATGTCCTTGGATTGGAAGAATAACATTGTGAAAATGGCTATACTATCCAAAGCAATCCACAGATTCCATGCAGAACAAATGTCGTATGCTAACACATATATATGGAATGCAAAAAAAAAAAGTTTCTGAGGAACCTAGGGGCAGGGCAGGAATAAATACGCAGACGTATAGAATGGACTTGAGGACATGGGGAGGGGAAAGGTTAATCTGGGGCGAAGTGAGACAGTGGCATGGACATACATACACTACCAAACGTAAAATAGATAGCTAGAGGGAAGCAGCCGCATAGCACAGGGAGATCAGCTCAGTGCTTTGTGACCACCTAGAGGGGTAGGATAGGGAGGGTGGGAGGGAGACGCAAGGGGGAGGGTATATGGGGATATATGTATATGTATAGCTGATTCACTTTGTTATAAAGCAGAAACTAACACACCATTGCAAAGCAATTATACTCCAATAAAGGTGTTAAAAAAATAAAAAGACTGTTTACTTGGAGGTAACTTGACCATGAAAAAAACAAAAAAAACCCCTTAGCATCATATATAATTTCCTCTATGATCTTGTCTCTGTTCTTCCCTATGTTCCATGTTCTTCCCTATCCACTCTGCCTTCAATATCTCATATTCCAGCCTTTCAAACTGCTTACAGTCACCTGGATACACCATGTCAGTTTATGTCTCTGTACCTGTGCCTTGAATTTCTTCTCTTACTATATCTTCTCTTGCCTTTGCCATCCCAGTGAAATCCTGCTCTATTCTTTTTTCTTTTCTTTGTAACTTTTTAAACTTTTCACTTTGAAATAATTTCAGACTTTAAACAGTTACAAAATAAAATAGTACAAAACAATCTCTGTAACCTTTTCATCCAGAGTCCTTTGGTTTTTAAATGGTATTCAATTAATATCATGCCAGCTATGCTAATAAAGTTCATCCCAAGTGATTCTTATCAAAACATCCAGGTAACAAAAAGTTCTAAACATTTCTGGTTAAATAAGTGTCTCAAGAGGAGGAGAAAGTCTACTTTTCTGTATTTACTGAAATAGGGATGGCCAAAAACCCAAAGGTAATCAGATATGAAATTGGTTCCCTCTCCTGTTCTTGGTGCTCCAAAAATTTAAACTACAGTGAATTCTGAGAAATAGAGTTACTCACCAAGAGGAGTGAAGAAAATTGCAAAGCTTTCTGCAAATAGTCATTATGCCACTTGTCTTGTATACTGATTACCTAAGAAAGATGGGAAACGTGGACTGGGTGCTTCCAGGAAGAACCAGGCTATAATTAACCATAGGGAGTATTCTTTTCTCCAAGACAGACTATAAGTTTGGGGTCAGTTACTTCTTTTCCTCTTCTGCTGCTTTCTAGCAAACTACACATCACACCTTTTAAAATCATTATCTTATGTATCGGTCTCCACTAGACTCTGATCTCTTAAGGAAGAAGGGTCAAGTCTTAGTCATTTTTCTATTTGGCAGCATCTATTACAGTGCCTGGCTAAGAATAGGAATTTAAAGATGTTTGTTGACAGGCTGACTGACTGATTGATGAACTAAATTAATGAAACACAGCAGAAACTGATAAACATGACCTTGAGGTTTGTGAAATATCTCTTGAAGGGACATCTTATCATTAAAAGAAGAAACGTTCTACTCTTGCAGCCAAGTCTTGGTAGGATATGTTCTATTTCTCTAAATCTTCTTGGCTGACATAGCTAATTATAAGACTTTTAGAGAACTACAGGGATGTTTTTGAACTCTGCAAAGTTATTAACAGATGTGGCATTTAAGAGACCTGTCTATCCTCATGCATCTTGAGATGGTGGTGGTTGTATCTGTGAGACAGTGGCACCATCCCACCCTGTGAACTTTAAAGCTTGAACTAGCTCAATTTTTTATCCAAAGAAGAAATCTTAAATCTTTTCATTAAAATAACGAACAGGAAGTCAGAGAGGGTTTTTTTTTTGTTGTTGTTGTTGTTTTACAGAACAGGTTTTAAACAGTAAATGTGAGAAGCAATGTCTTTCCTTCTCCATCAACTCTCCATGAACCTAAGCATTGAGGAAAAAGCCCTTCTCACTCAGTTGTCCTTTCTAGTGGCTTCTGTCTCAGCTCACCTGAGTTGCTTAGTTGAGTACTGGCCCCTGGTGGTCCATTCACCCTACATAGGTTGAGCCTCAGTATCTCCTGAGGAGCTTGTTAAAAATACAGATATGAGAGTTCTTGCAGGGATGGACTTAGAATGGACATTTCAGTGCTTCTGCACTTCAAGTTTCTGATTCTTTTCACTATTCCAAAAAGAAAAAGAAAAAGGTGTCTTAGGATGGCTTGCCAGAGTTAATCTCTGTGCTTATTATCCCTAACCAATAAAATAAGCTACTTCTCCAACTGAACTTTTTTTTGGGTCTCTGTCCTTTGACTTTTTAATTTTCTCAGTAAGAGCTAAGTGTGACTCAAATTGTGTTTAGCTTTTCTCTATTTGATTAATACTTTGTTGCTATTTGGCATCTGATTTTGGTTTTAGTACAATACCGTAAGGCCTATGACCTTTGGAGACAAATAGCTAAGAATAAGAATAAAACTAATAATAAGAGTACTTTGTTTCACCAACTGCAAGGTCTACATCTTTCATATTTTAAGAACTCTGAAACTGGGATGCAGTTTTCACCTGATGGCATTTTATAATCTCTCTTAGGAAGGCAGCAGTTGTGAAGTGGTTGGCATTACCTGTACATGCATTCAAAGTGTCAACATCAAAATGTGATAAATGGGTGTCAGCAGGTTGGAAGGAAATCCTGAAGAAAGGAGAAGAGTACTCTTTCAACCTCTAGAAACCGATTTTTGTTCAGAGTATCAGCAATATTTATAGAGCCAAAGTCTATGAAGACTAGCTCTACATAGTTACAAAACCATGTTAAGGAGACCCTCAGTAAAGGCTTTTTTAAATTTTACAGGTTACTTTAGAAGTGCTTCATCTCCAGCACTCTTCACGGCACTGAGGATGATATCGTGTGAAAAACTTGGCTACTGGTGACTCAGTGGAGAAGCGATGAAGATTAAAACTCTGAATTTTGAAGCAGTTTTAGAAATACCTTAGCCAGTTTATTTCACTTACATTTCCTTTTAATGTATACACAAAGGTGATTTAGAATAAAACAATCTATGTTTCATTAAGCCAAAAGTATTCTTCCGATGAATATAAAATGTTAAGTGATAAGAATACCTTAGGTTACAGTTTAATTAATAGTCTTCTTTCCTTCTCTCCTTTTCTTTCTTCCTCCCTCCCTCCGTCCTTCCTTCCTTTTCTTTCTCCCTGTCTCTCTTCCCCCGCCCCCTCTCTCTTTCACCAAAATATTGGAGTTTCTTACCACTGATGGACTCAGATCCCATGAAATGAAGTTATGACAATGCTAGATCTTACTGCTTCCTTACTACGTGCCAGACATGCCTCCAAGCACGTCGCATATATTAACTTATTTAATTCTCACAAAACCCTATGAGATAAGTGCTACTGCTATTTTCATTGTACAGAAAAGGAAAAAAGTCTCAGAGCTGTGACTCTGACTCTTGTGGCTTTTTAGATTTGTGACCCAGGACCCTCCTCTCTCTGACAGTTCCTTACATTCAAACTGGGCGTCAACACGTCCACCTCACAGTACTGATGTGAAGGTTAAGTTATATTATATTAATTACATAATATTATATTGCTATATTATTCCACTTAGCACATAAAAAGGTCTAAGCAAGACCTCAGTGCCACAGATTATAAATTCTCTTTCTTTCACTAAGAAAATACTAACATAGTGGTCATTGTTGGTCACCTACACAGCTTCTATTATCCATTTCCCTCATAGCAGGACCCAGATTTTGTTAAGGCATTTGTCACTTCCACTAAGCAGCCCAAGTGCCTCAGGGGAACGCAACTGATCAGAACTCTACTAGGGATGTTTAATTATTTCAAGCTACTCATAGCACCATTCTCTTTACTAATGATGGGTTCAGGAACCCAGGGCTAAGCCAATCAGATCATGACATTCCTCTAGCAACAAGGAAATGGCACAGGCATTTGACCCACCTGGCATGAAGAAAACTTTGTGGGTGCTTATGGAAAAGGTCATAGGAAAAAATATATATTTTATTCTGGACAGTTTGGAACCCGGATCTGCAACAGCCATCTTGAGGATCAAGTTGACACATGATAAGAGACAGAATTAAGATAACTACAGAGAAACAAAGCCAGTTGGAGCTACTGGATTAAGTCAACCTGGCAATCTACCCCAATTCTGGATTTCCAGTGTTTGAGCCAATTCAATTCCTTATTATTCAGACTACCTTGAGCTGAAATTTCTGTTATTTGTAATTGAAAGCATCCTAACAGAATGACTAGCTCCAATTACTTCGATCTTATATGTTCCAGGCACTAGCTAGGTCCTTATATAGATTATATACATCCCTGTATCACTCTTTTTTTTTTTTAAAGTTGGAGAAATGGAGATCAAGAGCACATAATTAGAAGGTGGCACAGACAAGATATGAACTCAGAAGTTCCTCCACTTTTTGTTTCAAAATCAATGATGTTAACTCTGCCATATTCTTCTTAGACTTACACGTCATCCAGTTTTACAAACTCTGTTAAAATTTTGTCCGTGGTGGGTGGTTTGTTCTGTGTGAGGAAAATCTGCCTTTGCAGAAACTGTTTTTACTTGAATATTTAACCTGGTTTTCCTTTTACCTACTTTAATATCTTCTCCCAAAGTCACTGTTTTTTGTAACTGCAGAGCTATCTGCATCTTGTTGTTGGCCAAAGTGATTGTATCATCTGGGACAGACTGAAATTCCTCCTGGACCCAGAGAGGGAGTGAATGAGATGATTGGGGTGTGCGGGAAAACTGTAAATCACAGGCACGGTGATGGACTGTGTGGATGGTACAATGGTTGTCTTGACCGACTTGGGCTGCCGTAACAAAATACCCCAGACTGGGCAGCTTAAATGACAGAAATTTATTTCTCACAGTTCTGGAGGCAGAAAGTCCAACATCAAGGTGTCAGAAAATGTGTTTTCTCCTGAGGCTTCTTTCCTTGACTTGCAGACGTCTGTGCTCTTGCTGTGTCCTCACGTGGCCTTTCCTCGTGTGCGTGCATCTCTGGTGTCTCTTCCTTTTCTTGGAAGGACACCGGTCCTAATGGATTAGGGCTCCACCCTTAAGATCTTATTTAACCTTAATTATTTCTATAAGCAGCCTATCTCTAAATATAGTCACATTGGGGGTTAGGGCTTCAATATTTGAGGGAGACATAAGTCAGTCCATAACAATGGGGAATAGTGGCACCCTGGTGATCTGGAGAGTGAGTGCATGCCCTGTCCTTCTGAAGGAGAGGAGCCACTCCTTGGCCCCCGTCAATTATTGCCACAAGGATGGCTCAGTGTTCTCAAGGCTGGCTTTTCAATTCAGGCTTGGACTACAAATCATTAAGGGAAATCTTCCAAGTTCAAAGATTGGCACTAATTCAAAACTGTACCTGTGTCTGGCTGCTTGTTTGTAAAGTCTGGTTTAAGTAGGCTGTGATAGCAGATTTACAGCGATGGCTCGTTCCGTTAGATTGTCCTTCTCACACACACTCTCTCTGTCCCTAGGTGCCATTTCAATGGAAATACGCATGGAGCGTTTGAGCTGGACTCCAGCAGTAGCCCAGCCCCTGTCATCCACAGGTCAGAGGTCCTTTAGTTGTCATTCATTAACTCCTAAGTCCCTGAGATTAAGCTGAGTTGAGAAGTCAGCTGTTCTTCAACAGACTTATAAACTGTAATTGGTTCCACTAAGATAGAAACACATAGCTATATTTAAAGAAGCAACAGTCTTAGTCAATTATTAAAGTAGGTTAATGGCTACCGAATGTCCAAAGACTAATGCTGTGTATGCAGTGATCCACACCTTGCTTTAATTATAATTGGTCTAGGTCCTTAAAACACAGGGGCACTGTCTAGATGAAGTATGTAATGACTCTCTAATGGTGAAAAGTAATATGTATACTTTTACTTATACATAAGTAAAGGGGTATAAGGAAAAGGGGTAGTGAGAAAGAATCAAGTGATTAAAAGAGAAAAAACTAGGTGATCACAGAAATGTACTTTCAAAGAACTTTAAGGTTGAGAAGTTATCTCTTTCTTTCTATCCCAGTTTAGTGGTCTTGGCTGAATCCTGGGGTTTCAGGGTTTGGAGTACCATAAATTCAACTAGGTATGTGGTTAGAGAGACCAGTCTGAAAGATCCAACACAAGGCAATTGGTCCAGCCAAAGATGTTTATCATGATGATGTGAAGTATGAGAGTAGGCAACTAGAAGAGAACTGAATGCCATGTAATAGGATATACTAGAATAATGTAGGGTCCAGGACTCTGAATTAATGGAGAGGATTGATGTGAATAAACACCTAGATCCCTTGCCTTAAGGTGAGACAACTCTGAACTACCATTTCAGTTCTAGAACTCCCTGCGGGGTTGCCAAGACCTTTGTTGTTACCCTGTCATAGTTCAATACTTCTCTTTGTCCAGCCAATTTCCCTCCCTCTCATAGACGTCAATTCTGAGTTTACTCCCCAGTAAACTTTCAGCACAGAAATTATCCTGAGCTGTTTCCTATGTAGCCAGACCTGAGACACTTCTCTTGCTGATTAGAGAGGTAAATGTTCCAGATGATACAGCTAAGAAATGGCAAAGCCTCAGTTAATCTGGGTCTGCGAGTGGAACAGAGCTTTGTAGATCTGCAGCGGACATGTGGCATAAGGGAGAAGTAACCTTTCTTGTATTAAACCACTGAGATTTGGGGTTAATTTGCCACCACAGCCTAATCTCGCCTATCTTGACTAATAAATACACTCATGGTGTCATCTGTGTCCTTGGTCCTCTGGATGGGCTTCTGCCAGTAGCATCCGAGTCCCCGTCTTCAGGCCACTTTCAAAATGGTCCCCCTGGCCTTTGCCAGTGCCAGGACAAGAATACAGAGATTAAGTAATAGAGCCTTTATATACTCAATTCTTCCAAGAGACTTCAAATATTTTTGGCTGTAATTGTCTCTGAGAGTAACATGATGGATCTATTTAACAGATGAGACCATTTCAGGCCAATGAAGTATAGCAGGGCTCTCTTTTTCTGTTTTATATTGTGTGATTCTCCCAAGTCTATTGGAGAGGGGAGGTTAGGTGGAAATGAGGAGAGGAACAGAGAACTGGCTTCTACTTCCTCATGCTTATGGAGTCTGGCAATCAGAGTTTCTTCCCGAGCCATCCCAATCACCTGGGAGTGACAGAAGTAAGTCATCCCCAACTTTTGTAGTCGGCTGAATTCCCAAATTCCTGAGCAGTACAGATGGGGTATTATGACTTTACATATCTAATTTGACCCTTGTATCACATAAAGGAAGAAATAAGGAAGAACTTGCCATTTTATTAGGCTGTTCCAAGGGAATGTGCCATTTCTCCGTTGCTCTGCCCTGGTAGGTAAGCCCCACCTCTGTCCCATCTTCCTTGTATAATCTTGGTCAAACCAAGCTGTGTTCTCTAGAAATTCCATTCTCGTCCCCTTAGGAAGGACTACCTATTCCAGGTAGAAGTTTGGCCCTTTAGTTCTTCTTGTGTTTTGTAAACGCCTGCATTTTAGTCTTTTTCTAGGTGTGAATGGTTGCTCCAAAGTAGGTAGGTGGGAAAGTTAAAACCCATAGGGAGATTCTCTGATTCCAGTACAGTCTCCTCAGCAAAGACTTATAACTGGCTTCCATGTGAGCTACTTAGAATCAAGCACATCTTACCACATGGAGTAATGAAGAAGAGAGAGTCCTCATATGAACCTGACTTTGACTCCCCTCCTGGTGAAATAAAAGCCCAGGAATCACTGGATTAAGGGTGTCTGATTCCTTCCTGATGGCATTATAAAGGCTCAGATTAAGCAAAATAGCTCTGAGCTACGTGAAACAAATGATCTCAACTCCAAAGAGATTTATTATTTTTCTACGTTCAAATCTTTCTTTTGATGAGGTTTTGGGAATTCATCCTGTTTCAGAAACAAATATGTACATAACAGAGAAAGAAATAGCTTAGGCTACAAAGTCTTCATTTTTCCCTTGGCTCTGCAGTAAGTTAAAAAACAATTTTAACATATTTATCGAGTAGTTGCTATGCACCAGGAAGTTTACATACACATTATTAAATACTCACAACAACTCGTTTTTACAGATGGGAAAAAACAGAGGTTAGTTAAATTTCTTAAGATCACTCTAGTATTCATAGTACTCAGCAGAGTGAGGATTTAAACCCATGTTTCTCTTATTTGCTAATCAATCCTTCTCACCATTATACCCACTCATCTCTCTGTGTAATGAATAAAAAGTTTGTAGGAACCACTCATCCTCTAGAGATTTCATTATTGATGTCTACATTAAATGGGATTTCAAGTTACTTCTGAATGTGAGAAGTACAATTAGAGTTACTCAGACCTGAAGCAACTTATTATAAAACTATCTTTAGAATGTCATAGGACAGAAGAATATGTACAGAAAAAATATGAAGAAAAATCTGAGAGTCCTACCTGGACAAATGTCATCAGCAGTATAACTTTCACTTGCCAAGCCTTTCTTACGTGGCTGATGCTGTGCTAAAGGGTTCTTATGACTTGTCTAATTTAATTATCAGGAAATTCCTAGCAGATAAGGACTATTATTATCTCCACTTTACAGATAGGGGAACTGAGATGCAGAGAGTTGAATTATATAGGTCATGGAGCTAATAAGAGGTGGACCCAGGAATTGAACTTGGGCAGTCTAACTCCAAATGTGTGGCCTTAGTTATAAGGAGCTTCTGTAGGATAACTGTACAAGGGTATCAAAGACAATTTAAAAGTTCTTGTGGTTACATAAGAAAGATTATGATATTTGTTGGGCAAGCACAAAAAGAACAACGTAACTCCAAGAGAGTCTGAGGATTTTCGAGAAGGGATAATGGATAAACGAACAGTCTGGAACTGCTCAGACACTCCATTTCCCAAACCAAATTTTGTTGGAAGGATGGGTTTATAACACTGGTTCTTAACTGTCTGACAAGATCTCTCAGAGACCCCAAGATCCCAAGAGACACCAAGATCCCTCCTCTGAAGCTCTTTTATATCTTCTTGGGAACTAATAACTGTAAGTGCTCAGCAAGGGTCAGGAAGCTTAATCCTTTTCAGAGAAGAGGAGGGCTCCTGCTAGGGCTCTGCTGCAAAAGAGAGTTCCTGGAGAGAAGATTAGGAGAAGGAAATTGAGGCCTATATACCACTTGTAACATTTTGCCCTTTGCACTCCAGTAACGGGCTCCTGCTTTACAAGTCCATACCCAATGCTGCAGCCAGAGTGAGTTTCCTAAGTAACAAACCTGATCACAAGCCTTTCCTGCTTCCAACCTTTCGGGGGCACTGTACTGCCCTTTGTGTAAAGTCCAATCCCCGCCCTAGATGACATCTAAAGCTCACTTCTGCAGGCATGTCTCTCACCTCTCGCCTTCTCACACCCTACAGTCTGGCCACAGTGATCTCTTTGGACTTTCCTGGACATGTCTTGCTGTCTTTTGCACCTGGGATTCTGCACTTGTTCTTTCTGCATAGAACAATCTTGTGTGTGTGTGTGTGTGTGTTACGTGGGCCTCTCTCTGTTGTGGCCTCTCCCGTTGTGGAGCACAGGCTCTGGACGCGCAGGCTCAGCGGCCATGGCTCACGAACCTAGCCGCTCAGCGGCATGTGGGACCTTCCCGGACCGGGGCACAAACCCGTGTCCCCTGCATCGGCAGGCGGACTCTCAACCACTGTGCCACCAGGGAAGCCCCATAGAACAATCCTGATAACTCCTAATATATTTTTGAAAGACTAGCCATATCTACTAACTCCTATGAGAAGGTCTTTCTTCACTTATTCATTCATGCATTCACCAAATATCTGTTAAGCATCCACTCTGTGTTAGGAACCTAGGCAAGGGTTTTACGTCAGCCCCCAGGATATCCCATAAACCCCCTGCTTAGCTCTATATACTTGGCACATTGTATTACATTTGCTTTTTATGTAAATGTTTCTCCCACTAGGCTGAGGATACCACCAGGGAAAGCACAATGGCTTTTTTTTTTTTCAAACTTATCACTGTGTATTCCTTTTTTTTTTTATCATCTTTATTGGAGTATAATTGCTTTACAGTGGTGTTAGTTTCTGCTTTATAACAAAGTGAATCAGGTATACATATACATATGTCCCCATATCTCTTCCTTCTTACAACTCAATATCCCCATATCCTCAAGTCCATTCTCTACTACGTCTGTGTCTTTATTCCCATCTTGCCTCTAGGTTTTTCAGAACTTCTTTTCTTTTTTTTAATTTTGTATTCCATATATGTGTGTTAGCATACGGTATTTGTTTTTCTCTTTCTGACTTACTTCACTCTGTATGACAGTCTCTAGGTCCATCTACCTCACTAAGGCTAATGGTTTATCAACTTTGTTTATCTTCTCAAAGAACCAGTGTTCAGTGTTGTTAAACGTTTCTTGTATTTTCTCCATTCTATTTCCAAGATTTTGGATCATCTTTACTATCATTACTCTGAATTCTTTTTCAGGTAGACTGCCTATTTCCTCTTCGTTTGTTAGGTCTGGTGGGTTTTTGCTTTGTTCCTTTATCTGCTGTTTCTCTGTCTTCTCATTTTGCTTAACTTACTGTGTTTGGGGTCTCCTTTTCACAGGCTGCATGTTCGTAGTTCCTGTTGTTTTTGGTGTCTGTCCTCGGTGGCTAAGGTTGGTCCAGTGGGTTGTGTAGGCTTCCTGGTGGAGGGAATTAGTGCCTGTGTTCTGGTTGATAAGGTTGGGTCTTGTCTTTCTGGTGGGCAGGTCCACATCTGGTGGGGTGTTTGTGCGCTGTCTGTGGCTTATGATTTTAGTCAGCCTCTGTGCTAAGGGATGGGGTTGTGTTCCTGTCTTGCTAGTTGTTTGGCATGTGGTGTCCAGCACTGTAGCTCTCTGGTCGTTGAGTGGAGCTGGGTCTTGGTGTTGAGATGGAGATCTCTGGGAGATTTTCACTGTTTGATATTATGTGGAGCTGGGAGGTTCTTGTGGACCAATGTCCTGAACTTGGCTCTCCCACCTCAGAGGCACAGCACTGATGCCTGGCTGGAGCACCAAGAGCCTGTCATCCACATGGCTCAGAATAAAAGGGAGAAAGAATAGAAAGAAAGAAAGAAGAAGATTGGAGAAAATAAAATAAAATTATTAAAAAAAATTTTTTAAGTAATAAAAATAAAAAAGAAACAAAGAAGAGAGCAACCAAACCAAAAAACAAATCCACCAATGATAACAAGTGCTAAAAACTATACTTAAGCAAAACAAACAAACAAAAAACGGACAGACAGAACCTTAGGACAAATGGTAAAACCAAAGCTATACAGACAAAATCACACACAGAAATATACACATACCCACTCTCAAAAAGGGAAAAAGGGAAAAACAAGTATATATCATTGCTCCCAAAGTCCACCTCCTCAATTTGGGATGATTCGTTGTCTATTCAGGTATTCCACAGATGCAGGGTACATCAGGTTGATTGTGGAGATTTAATCTGCTGCTTCTGAGTCTGCTGGGAGAGTTTCCGTCTCTCTTCTTTGTTCGCACAGCTCCCGGGGTTCAGCTTTGGATTTGGCCCCGCCTCTGAGTGTAGGTCGCCTGAGGGCATTTGTTCTTCCCTCAGACAGGACAGGGTTAAAGGAGCCGCTGATGCGGGGGCTCCTGCTCACTCAGGCCCTGGGGGAGGGAGGGGTACGGATGTGGAGCGAGCCTGCGGCGGCAGAGGCTGGCGTGACGTTGCACCATCCTGAGGCGCGCCGTGCGTTCTCCCGGGGGAGTTGTCCCTGGATCCCGGGACCCTGGCAGTGGCGGGCTGCACAGGCTCCCAGGAGGGGAGGTGTGGACAGTGACCTGTGCTCACACACAGGCTTCTTGGTGGCGGCAGCAGAGGCCTTAGCGTCTCATGCCCGTCTCTGGGGTCCGTGCTTTTAGCCGCAGCTCGCGCCAGTCTCTGGAGCTCCTTTAAGCAGCGCTCTTAATCCCCTCTCCTCGCGCACCAGGAAACAAAGAGGGAAGATAAAGTCTCTTGCCTCTTTGGCAGGTCCAGACTTTTCCCCGGACTCCCTCCCAGCTAGCCGTGGCGCACTAACCCCCTGCAGGCTGTGTTCACGCCGCCAACCCCAGTCCTCTCCCTGTGCTCCGACCAAAGCCCGAGCCTCAGCTCCCAGCCCCGCCTGCCCCGGCGGGTGAGCAGACAAGCCTCTCGGGCTGGTGAGTGCCAGTCAGCACGGATCCTCTGTGCGGGAATCTCTCCGCTTTGTTCTCTGCACCCCTGCGGCTGCGCTCTCCTTCGTCGCTCCGAAGCTTTCCCCCTGCGCCACCCACAGTCTCTGCCCTGAAAGGGGCTTCTAGTGTGTGGAAAGCTTTCCTCCTTCACAATTAATCTGAAAATGCCTTTTTAAAAATTTTTTTATTGCATTTAGGTTGGGAGAACCCTACATTTCAGCAAAGCCTGACCACCTGCCCTCAAGGTAAATCTATGGCAGTCCTTCCGGAATCTCTAGCCAGCTCTTCCTGATGTAACCTCTCTAGCTTCAATGAGTCCAAAGACAGAAAGCCAAAGCTCTCTTAACATGCCCCTAGCTTCCCTTTTCTTACTGTAATTTATCTTGAAAGAGTGCTAACAAAGCCAATGTCAGGGTGAGGAAGTGAACAACTGTGCAGTCACCAAAGATGAGATGTGGTTTCCTATATAGCATCTCCCTTTCCTTTCTGGAAGCCTTTTATTCCCCATTGCTAAATGTTCGTGTGGTTCCTAGGGAGAAAAGCTTGATTTACAGCCAGCTCTCAGTTTCTGCCTTGCCTCCTTAGCTGGTCTTGGCATTGTCACAGCAAGCATATGGTAAAACTCAATAAATATTTGTTGAATTGAATTATCTTGGTGGTAAGGGAAACGAACTCTGTAGAGCTCTAAAAGCCACATTGGTCAGGAGCTATGTTTGTATTTAATCAGTTTGGAACTCTTGAGACTAGAAATATGATGCATAAAAATTGGCCACAGCAATCTTTTTTTTTTTTTTTTTTTTTCACGGACCGGGGCACAAACCCGTGTCCCCTGCATCGGCAGGCGGACTCTCGACCACTGCACCACCAGGGAAGCCCCACAGCAATCTCTTTTTATGTATTTTCCTCACTGTCTTTCTCCTCTTTACCTCTAGCCACATAGACAAATCTTATAAAATAATGAAGGTATTTCTATGGGCTATGTGAAAACGATGCAGTTGATTAGACTTTCGTGGTAGTTTGGGGGCTGATTCAATTGCTAATATACTGTGCCTGTTACAGAGCATTGGAGTGAACGCTCACAGGGTTCTCACTATGACAGGCAACGGGGGTTCAAAGAAACATAAAAGCCTAATAAGTCCTGAACTGGGAAAGATAGGATGACCCATTGTTCTTTTTCTTTTCAGTTTCCTTACTCTTCTGTAATCATCTATAAGCCTAAGGTAGACAGTATTGGTAGAATTATAACAAGGATGGAAATAAAAACAGTTGAGTTCACTTTATGCACTATTTCCACTGTTCTGTTAAAAATAAAATACAAGTGCTTGTATGACCTACGGAAATAGGAACTGTATAATTTCGGTGATTCTATGTATGAACTAAATGCGCTTATATTTGCATTCAAAACTGTCATTGCACCATAAAAGATAAACAGGAAACAATTTCAATTTCAAATGTCTCTTTGCTGAGAACAAATTAAGTAGCGAATAAACATCATGACAAAGTGAGAGAGAAGACATGGTAGGAAGGGAACGCTTTGTATCTTAGTACTTTCAACAACATCTTCCCTCAGGTTTTTAAACAAGAGACCCCACATTTTCATTTTGCACTGGGACTTGCAAATTACATTGCCGGCCCACGTTACTAGGCTGATGATGAGAATGTTCATTCATTCAACAGATATTGAATGAGTGCCTAGACCTAAAGAGATAGATGAGATAGAGGAGAACTGAATCTATAAAGTAGAAAGTGAGAAGCCGAACCTGGGAGGCACAGACAAGTGCCCTTAAGGTGAGACACTGGCACCAGTTGGGGAGGCTGCTTCTGTTGCCCCTGGGAGACACTGAGCGAAGACTCCCATGGGTACTGCTTGGAGCAAGGCTCCATTTCGTGTTGGAATCTGTGCTGTGTCTCCTTGTTTGGGGCTGGAATGAGAGACAACTTACCTGAATACTCATTGTCTTTCACTGATTATTCTGGGTTCTACTCTGCTGCTAGTATGGCTTGCATCCCCCAGGAGATGTGTTTCAGATGTCTCCTAGGTTCACTAAAGGTATCGAGGTATCAACATGGGCTATTGATCCATCTCAGTCCTTCCTAACGTATTCTTACAAGGAGCTGACAGAATCAAGCTCTTAATGTTACGCTTCCAAAAAGGGGCAGGACCCTGCTTCCTTGAGTTTGGTAGTCAACCTCCTCTCTCCCCTCTTCTCCTCGTGAGACAGGCTGGGACCTGGGGCCCTTTGCTGTAGTGCGTGCACCTGGACAAACATCTCCTAGCACAACAATATACAAAGTAACCATGTGGGACTAAAAATAGCTGTGTACATGCCCAGTTGGGGAAAATTATAGACAAGATACAGAAAGACCAGAAACCCAACTGTCACTTCTGAAGAGCCAGGAGCAAAAGCAGGGTACTGGGCATGCCCCCCTGTACACAACACCACCAAAGGGGTGGTGAAACCACTTAAGCCACCTTTCTGGCCAGACTCCTGGAGCTGCCCCTACCCCTACCCAATCTAAGGAACCAGCTTGTGCCCCCTTGGGGAGCAAGCAAGGAAACTTCGTACTTGTTTTCACTCCCTCCTGCTGCAACAGGGGCCCCAGTGAAGCCTTGCCTAGATTTTTTGTCTGTTCTCTTATCAACTTCTATTAACTAGGGAAGGTCAAGAATGTTGGTCGGTAACACTTGGTCACGAAGTGAGATACTCTTATAGCCCAGATATCCTCCTTTTCTTGGAATGAAAGCAGCTGGTGACAATTACGTGACTCCTCTTAGACCATGGCTTGCAGCTTTGGGACCTCAACTTCCAGCAGCTTACTTAGAAAGAAAATTCAAGGAGTTGAGATGGGGTTTGAATCCTCAACCAAGTAAGCTGAATGTGTCTCCATTCTTATCAAATCCTATCCAGTCATTGATCTTCTAGAGTATTTCTCTCCTCAGTGGCCCATATGCCCCAGAACTGTTGGATCACTTGCAGGAACTTATATCATTTTGGCTTATACACCTTTAAGGTTTGGTCATTGCTAGTGGGGGACTATTTTTATTTGCTCAACTGTTTTGTCCTATTAAAATAATTTTCAGTAACACTAAGAACTAAAACTTTCTTGAGGTCAGGATTTATTGTTAGAAAAATGCTCTTATTTTTTCTTAGAAGGGTATTTGCTTGACATAAGGAAACTTGGCATTCATTATGCTTTCCTCACCTCCCAAACTGAGTTAATCATATAGTGAATTCAGAAACAATGACACTATACAAATGATGTCCCATGAGATAGTGAGACAGTCAAACCTCTCAGTAAACATTTCCAAAATTCTATTGCTTCATTCACTCATTTAGTCACATACTTGATATTTATTGAGGGCTTGCTGGGCAGTGAAGTGGAAGGTATTCCGACTCTATCAGAGCTTTTTAGTAGTGTTTTCAGCATTCCCATTTCTTAACACCAGGGGCAGGACAAAGAGAGCTGGGTCTGCTGACTTGTCCTGGCGATCAGAATGCATGTTTATGATCTTACACGTGATAAAATTATTGAAATACCTGGAGAAAACGTCATCCCACAAAGCATGTATTCATAGCAAAATGAGACCATCTTCAGCTCAATTCTGTTTCAGAGAAGTCTTCATTAACCAGATGTTCCAATTTTAGATTAGGCCTCCCTGTCTTTCCCTCTCTTGCACACCATTACTGAGCTTCTTAGAAATTACACATTTTAAATTATGTGTTTATTTATTTAACACCTCTTCCTTTTCCAGACTGCAAGCTCCATGAAGGAAAGAACAGTGTCTATTAATTCACTATTTTCCTTTACTTCTCTGCCTCTGTACTGGAATGTGAGCTCCTTAAAGACAGGGACTAGGGTAATTTTCCTTAGTATCCCCAGCTCCTGGTGGCCCTGGTAAAGCGAAGAGGCCAGAAGATCCAGGACCCATGGTTTTATGCATGGAAGGGCGGTGGGGAGAGGTGCAGGCTTCAAGGACAAGTAGAATGTGAAGTTAAAATATTGCTAAGAACTCAACATCACTAATTATCAGATAAATGCAATTTGAAACTATAATGAGGTATCACCTCACACCAGTCAGAATGGCCATGATTACAAACAATAAATGCTGGACAGGGTGTGGAGAAAAGGGAACCCTCCTACACTGTTGGTGGGAATGTAAATTGGTACAGCCACTATGGAGAGCAGTATGGAGGTTCCTTAAAAAATGAAAAATAGAGCAACCATGTGATCCAGCAGTCCTACTTCTGGGCATATGTCTGGAGAAAACCATAATTTGAAGAGATACAGGCACCCCAGCGTTCATTGCAGCACTATGTAGAATAGCTAGGACATGGAAGCAACCTAAAGCCCATCGATGGAGGAATGGATAAAGAAGATTTGGTGTATATATACAATGGAATACTACTCAGCCATAAAAAAGAATGAAATAATGCCATTCGCAGCAAAATGGAGGGACCTAGAGATTGTCATACTGAGTGGAGTAAGTCAGACAGAGAAAGACAAATATCATATGATATCACTTATATGTGGAATCTAAAAAAATGGTACAAATGGACCTATTTACAAAACATAAATAGAGTCACAGGTGTAGAAAACAAACTTATGGTTACCAAGCGGGAAAGGGGTTGGGATAAATTGGGAGATTGGGATTGACATATACACACTACTATATATAAAATAGATAACTAATAAGAACCTACTGTATAGTACAGGGAACTCTACTCAATACTCTGTAATGACCTATATGGGAAAAGAATCTAAAAAAGAGTGGAGATATATATATATATATATATATATAAATGATTCACTTTGCTGTACGGCAGAAACTAACACAACATTGTAAATCAACTATAGTCCAATAAAAATTAATTTAAAAAATACTGCTAGGAAAATCCTGTCTGTGCTCACAGACAATATGCCATTCCCTCACTCTTGGCTACAGTTCTTCCTTAGATCCCTACTCTCACTGCTCCCTGGGAGTAATGCCCTTTCTCTTACAATAATTTTACTAATAATGATGAGAGTTTAAACTGATATTTATCTATTGTTTTTTAATAAGTATTTACTTATGTCAATTTATCAAATACTCGGTGCCAAATACTATTCTAAGCAGTTTACGCTACTAATTTAATAACTTATGCATGTGTCTGATTTGCATAAATCTGAAAGAAGAGATTTCCTTGACCTCAAGATTAGATGAAGCATAAGTCAGGAGCAGATCCACAACACTGGAAGCAACAAGTTGTCCCAAGCCTAGATGGAATCAATTGTGTTCCAGTTTCCAAGCAAGGCAAAATGTGGGATGTGGGATGATACCTAGGCCTTATTCCTCATTACAACTCTAATCATTTGGATGCAACAACATGGACATTTTATAAGAACCACTCAGCTCAGCAAGAACAAGTACCTCCACTGATTAGCAGTGTCTGCCACAAACGTGGATGAGCAGCCGTCTCCTAACTCATTCACCACACCTAGCGCTTCTGCAGAGAAGAGGAATTCTCCTTCCCAGCCAAGCTGCTGGAAAAGGGCAGAGTTCAAATCCCATCCATGCAGAAGGGAGACTATAACATCATTTCCCTTCCTCCTTTTCAGAATCCCTGGCTACAAATATGGCCACAGAGAAAGAGATGATGCAAGGATGAGTCCAAAAGTGTGCAAAAGAAGAGTTGAGAGTTGCTTCCTCCACAACAGCTCGGTATTTTAGCTCATTACACACCCTTAGGAAAATTTTCCCTAAACTCTCTTCCCTCTACTAAGCCTGACCACCTGTTCTATGATACTACAGGCTTATTTTTTTTTTCATTTAATATACATTTACTTCATAGAACTAAGCACAGTTTGTAATTATTTCAATTTATGATCAGTTGAAAATTGTATGTGTCTCCCACTAGACTGTGAGCTGACTGAGCTCCATGAAGGCTGAAACTCTGTTTTGCATCTGTCCTACTTAAACCTTTGTCCTCATACGGAACCAGAGTCTCGGGAAAGAACGTGGCTTCCTCCTTGCCCCAAACCCATGTCAGGGATTAAACTGCTACTGAATCTACTACATGGACAATAAATGCTCAGCAATGCTCTTATGGGGAAGGGTGCATGGCCTATTATAATCCACAAAACATGTGAATATGTAATTGAGATAAAATTTAGGTTTCACGTCAGAGATGTTTGGCTTATCTGTTGGGAGAGATCCACGGTAATGGTATAAACTTCTGCTGGGAATCAACCCACATGAATCTCCTTCTATTCGTGAAGGCCATGTGGCCACCTCTCAAGCTTACCAATGCCTGGACATAGTAAATCTTCAAATTATGCTAGCTTGCCCCTCTTACCCTTTATCTTTTAGTTCCCCCTTGTATTTATTTCTTTTCCCCAGATATAACCTATTACTTATAGACCCTGAGAGTGGAAAGGGGCCTACAGGATCATCTAGTCCAGGGGTTTATAAATTATATTTTGAGGGTTTCCAGGGACCCATGGAGGACTACCCAGAGTATGAACAGATAGATGATGGACTGAGCAGTTCCAAATCAAAATTCCAACAGTGCCATTTTGGTCTGTTGAATTCAACTGGAGTTACATATGAATGTGTCACTAAAAAATTTCCAGTGCTAAAAGAATGTTGGGAAATCACTAAGAGTTCCAGTCCAAGTTTTAAAGAAGATGAAACAGCACCAGAGAGGGGGAATCAGCTGACTTAAGGCCACACAGAATGCAGAGTGAGACACAAGCCAAACCTAGGCCTCTGGACTCCTAGAAAGGCACTTGGAGTTCTGTTCTAAAAAGAATCTGCCTCAGGCCTCTATCTCATCTCAGGAAAAGCAATGTTTCTAGTGGATTTTTGTCTGAGGAACAGCACAGTTAAGAATTTCTGATTTTATTAATTTATAAATTAATTAATTTATAATTATTAATATGCTCACAGTTGGCTGGATTCCCTAAGACACTACCGAATACAGAGATAATTGAGAAATGCCTCCAGACATAAAATGGCAGAAAGTATGGACTGAATTGAAGTTGAGTTTCAATTCGAAAAAGTGCACCACCATCTGGGGAAAGGATATCTGAAACAGACCCTAAGTGGGCAAGAAAAATCCTGGAAAGACAGCTGCAAGAATGGCATGAGAGTCATGGGCAGGAAAACACATTTGTGTTTGTAATGGGATCCAGTCACAGAAAATAGACAGTGTGGGATGGGGCGCAATAAAACTCCAAGTCACAGCACACTGGGGAGACTGTCCCTCTGGTCTTCGGTAATACTCTTCAGAGACAAAAGGCTGTTCCATTTGTTAGCTCAGCGGCAGAAGGATAACGATGAATTGGAGGAAGTTCTGAACAGAGCAATGAATGGGATGAATAATTGGCTTCTGAAAACGTATAATGCTCTTTTTTAAGTGATTTTTTTACTAATTAATTAATTTTTATTTTTGGCTGCGTTGGGTCATCATTGCTGGGCGTGGGCTTTCTCTAGTTGTGGCGAGCGGGGGCTACTCTTCATTGCGGTGCGCAGGCTTCTTGCAGTGGCTTCTCTTTGTTGCGGAGCACGGGCTCTAGGCATGCGGGCTCACTAGTTGTGGCTCGCGGGCTCTAGAGCGCAGGCTCAGTAGTTGCGGCACACGGGCTTAGTTGCTCTGCGGCATGTGGGACCTTCCTGGACAAGGGCTTGAACCCGTGTCCCCTGCATTGGCAGGCGTGTTCTTAACCACTGTGCCACCAGGGAAGTCCCTGAAAATGTATAATGCTTTTGAGGGACTGTCATAATAGTTCCCCCTTACAATGCTAGAAACCAGTGACACCAAGTGGGGAGTGAAATTACTTGGATGCACAGAGATTTGGTGGAAAATGACTACATATGCTTAAAAATATCAGAAAATAGATTACACTTGGGCTAAAGTTTTAGTAGAAAGAATCAATTTATCAGCAAATTGAGTTGCCATGATAGAAGTAGGAGCAGCTTTATATAAAGTACAAGATACGTATCTTTTCTCATAAACTTTCAGCTATGGGATGCCTCCAGCCAAACAGTTTTCTTTTTTCTTGAACAATATTTGCTCTCTCCTGAGGGTCTTTGCACCTGTTGTTTCTTTTGTCTAGATTAGTGCTTGTTTACCTCCTCTCCCTCCCCCTTGAGTGACTGGCCCCTTCTTCCTATTCAGGTCTCATGCCTCAGCTAAAATGTCACCTTCTTGTCTTTTAAAATGAGGCTTTGAGTGGTTAAGTAACTTGACAAATATCACAGTGCCTCACCCTAGAACCCAAACTTTCCAGTTTCAGTACTGCTTTTGTATTTCAATTAAAGAAAAAATAGTTTATTGATATCATAGGAGACAGAGATGTAAGAGCCTCCCACCGTAAGTCTGGGAAAGGGCAACCAAAGAGGAAGAGTACCTGGTGACCACGAGTCATCATCTGGGGTATCTTGAAGAAAGCTTTATGGCAAAAATGGACGGGGTCCTGTGAGAGCCACCAGTTTAGGGAATGCCAAATGGATGGGCTTTCTATAAATTTTACCCAAATCATTGTAAATAGGATCCCTGAGAGCTAATCATCAGTCTTTGATATAAATTTTGGTACCAGGAAGTGAGTTAAGTACGAAATAATCACATATATATAATCACAACATACATATATGATGTTACTATATATATATATATTTTATATATGATACCATGACTATCTATCTAACTATCCAATTTATTTTAAGGAACTAGTTCATACAGTTGTGAGGGCTGGCTGACAAACCTGAAATCTGTCAGGCTGGAAACTGAAGCAGGATTTCTATGTTGCAGTTATGAGGCAGGATTTCTTCTTTGGAAAATCTCCATTTTGTTCTTAAGGCCTTTTAACTGCCTGGAGAAGGCCCATCCACATTATTGAGAGTAATCTCCTTCACTTAACATCAACTGTCGATGTTAAACACATCTGCAAAATGTCTTCACAGCAATACCTAGGCTAGCGTGTGATTAAATAACTGGGTACCAGAGCCTACGCAAGTTGACACATAAAACTAACCATCATAGGTACTTATCTCTGTATGTTCTCCATTTCCTGCTTACTTTTCTTAACTTGTAAAGTTAAGAGCAAAACCATACACGACAGTTCAGGAGTGACTTCACCAAGAATCTAAGAATAGAAGAGGGATTTCTTTCCATTTTCAACGCACATCACCATTTTGGGGATATTTTTTCAGTGGTAGCTCTTTGTTGGGCTGGTATTGGTATTGGCTTTTTTCATCTCGCATTCTCTTATTTATTCATTCCACAAATACTTATAAAATGCGACCAGGCTCTAGGGAGTGGAAAATAATCTTTATAAGTCAGTGCTTTCTACAATGATGGAAATGTTTTATAATCCACACTATTTACTACAGTAGCCACTAGCCACATGTGGCTACCGGACACTTGAAGTGTGGCTAGTATGACTGAGAAACTGGATTTTCATTTCCATTTAATTTTAGTCAATTTAGATTTACATTCAAATACCCAAATGAGATTATTCTATTAGGCAATGTAGTTCAAAATTACTGTGTTTCTTTTACTAAGATCCAGGCATAAATTGGATTCTGATTTTTGATCCAGAAAATGTCAGAGTTAGAAGGGACTTCAGGGGTCATTTGGCCAACCTTCTTTTATAGATGGGGATACAGAAGTCGGATGAGTTGCTGAAGGTTAGAGCTTGTTAGCAGCAGTGCAGGACCCAGCACCTGGATTGGCTGAGTCTCAGCCCAATGTTTACTCCCTTAGTCTGTACTATCTCCCCATCCAATTAGACCATTTGATTTTCCACTTGGAATCTCCAGTCCCTTTTGACTATAATTAACAAATGCTTCTAAAAATGGAACTCAACCACACACATGGTTTCAGAATGATTATATCTTGCCTGCACTGTGGCAAAATGATCTGGCATTTTTCTCTTTCAGAAGCCAGTTGGCTTATGACACATCTATCACTTCTGCACTGTTGCCAATGGGATGTTCTCTCCAGTCATGCATGACCCTCATATGCTTTACTGAAGACAGAAAACCATTTTATCTGCATTGCACTTAGTCTTCAGTATTTTCTTTGGAGGAAAATGCCACTTGACCCACATGATACAATTTTTTTTTTTTTTTTTTTTCGGTATGTGGGCCTCTCACTGCCGTGGCCTCTCCCGCTGCGGAGCACAGGCTCTGGACGCGCAGGCTCCGCGGCCATGGCTCACGGGCCCAGCCGCTCCGCGGCATGTGGGATCCTCCCGGACCGGGGCACGAACCCGTGTCCCCTGCATCGGCAGGCGGACTCTCAACCACTGCGCCACCAGGGAAGCCCTGCATGATACAATTTTTGACATGGTACGTTCTTTGATAAATCTCTAGGTGACAGAAACAGACTGAACAGATTTTCTGTGGATTCTCCTTTTTTCACGTGGCCACTGGCTGACCTTCCTGTACTACGAACCTTTCTATGTTCATTTCCACTGTGCAAAATAAGCAGATTTATAGACAGTTTACGTTTGCCAGGACATCGTCCTTGTTACAATAAGCTTGAAACCATTTTGCACTGTATCAAAGCCAGATGTCATATTGACTCTGCGTTTAATTTTTATCAAAGTATAAAATATAGGCCATGAAGCACTCAGAGGAAAGTTTGCCTTTGCTCTTTTTAGATAAAGTAAATTCAAAAAGTAATGGCAATCAGTAGTTGCATGAAGGGACCCATGTCTCAGAATGGGCACTGGATTTGAGGAGAAGATGGAAAGTGTCTCTGGGATGAGGCTGATTGGGTAATATCATTTTAAACATGCTTTGCCAACAACAGGTTTTCTGTCACAGTGATCCGTTATTGAAGATGAAATTCTTATACCAGATAGAAATGAGGATTGTAATTTAAGGGAAGGAGGCGATACTATCTCTTGGTGCAGAGTTTTATTATTTGGGGCCCGACTTTCCAATCCACTATCTGTGATTGACACAACGATCCGAGTTCCATCATTCCTCTGAGAGGTGAGTTGTCCGTCCATGGCTATCAGAGAACCAAATTTAGATTAGATGTTTGAGCCATAGGCTCAACTCCTCCAAATCTGCTCAGCTAAAAAAAAAAAAAGCAATAACTAACACTGAAAAAAATCTACGGGGGGCTTCCCTGGTGGCGCAGTGGTTGAGAGTCCGCCTGCCGATGCAGGGGACGCGGGTTCGTGCCCCGGTCTGGGAAGATCCCACATGCCGCTGAGCGGCTGGGCCCGTGAGCCGTGGCTGCTGAGCCTGCGTGTCAGGAGCCTGTGTTCTGCAGCGGGAGAGGCCACAGCAGTGAGAGGCCCGCGTACCACAAAAAAAAAAAAAAAAAAAAAGCTATGGGATAAGTCAAGTCATTACAAAATCAACTACAATTTAAAGATGGCAGTTTGGGGTTAGGATAATTATTTTTATTTTGTTTTTATAGAAAAGGCTCAAGAGTTATAGTAAGTACAGCAAAACCAAGTTAATTCAAATGACCTCTCCTTCACTCATTCTGTTACTAACCAGCTTGCTCTGAAATAAAGAGTTAGTGAGGTATAGGGTGCCTGACATTTTAGGGACAAAAGCTTTAAGAGAGTTTACTGTTTAATATTTATCCACATCATTTTATATTTGCATAAAGTTTTATTTTGATGAGTTAAAACTACCTTTCTCCCTAAACCAGCCTTGGGGCACCAGTGGAGCAATTATAACATTTAAAATAATCATCAGTAGTAAGCATAAAATATCAGCCACCTCCTAACAATATTTCATGTTTAAAACTTTTATTAAAGTTAATGGGAGTTTTGCCTGCACAAGGACTGCTGGATGGACAATCTATAGAGGAGGCCAATACTTAAACAGGCAAATTAAAATCAAATGCTCCCAGATGACAAGAGTAAACAGAATGGTGTTTAGAGTGATATGGAACAATGGCCACAGCAGGTCTAATATGTTATACGCAGACTTTTCCAATTTTATTTGTATAGAAACTCCAGAAATGGCTTCAAGGAGTGAACTGCCAGTGCTGCTTTCGCAAGGAAGTGGAGGATGCTCAGAGGAGGTGCCCAGCTGAACTGATGAACGGAGATTGACTCCTCCCCTCACCGTCTCATGAGATCCTCACAGCTGTCCTAAAAAATGTTCGGGAACCCACCACTACCCCTCCTCCGCAGATGATGAAGCCAAAGTGAAGACCAGGTATGTAGTCTGCCTCACTCATACAGCTTCTCTGTGACAGACAGAGGATTCCAAAAGTTGCTGAGAAACCTTGCAGTTGGGTGGATAAGCATGGACCTCTGGCTGTTGGTCCTGTTGGCTCCACTGTACAAGATAAACCAATTCTCAGGATGCTGGGCAGAATTTCTAAGAGTTGAGCAACACAAGATTTAAAATGTCCTTATCGACTCCACTAACAACTTGAGTATCTACGGTGAACAATCCCATCTGGGGGATGTTGGCTATCTGAAATCTACATTTCTGGTTTCAGTGTCGCCATTTTATTTGATAATTTTCTTTCCTCTGTGTCAGTGTCACTCTCTGGCAGGCCCTCTCCATGAGGCGGCATCCCATGGCGCTAGCCTTCGTTCTCCTAAACTGGATAACGCAGGGAAAGAGAGTGTGTCTTGACTGACGATCCCAGTAGAAGTCCTGAGGCTGAATGTTACTGGATTGATCTGCATCGTATGTTCACACCTGAACCAATCACAGCGGTCAGCGGGACTGAACACTGATGGGTCGGGCCTGTGTCATACACCTATCCTTAAATGAAAGGTGTATGGGGACAGCCCCATATAAATTTCATGAGCGTGGGGAAGGAATGATTCTCCAAAGAAAATTAAGGTATCATTATCAGAAAAAGGAGGATATAATGATGGGCAGGCAATAACCGTCCTCTAGAGGTAAGTTAAAACAGTCTTCATTTTATAAATGAGAAAACTGAGGCTCAGAGGGGTCAAGTAGCTTGACTAAGGAACAGTGATGATCAGTAGAGACAAAGTCCTTAACGTCTAGCTCTTGAGAAAATCTACCCAGAGCGTCCAGCACATCACTGATCACTGAGGTTAAGAAAAAGTGTTCTATTCACGTTTTAAACCTGTCCACTGCAAATAGGAAAAAAACAAGAGAAGTAACTCATCAGATTTTATAACTACCTGATACCCAAATTTATTTTGGCTGAAAAGTTGTTTGTTCACTTGTGTTTAGTGAAGGGCCACTTATTGGACAATGCTGAAACACTCATTTAAACTACAACATCTGTATGTACGTTTGCTGAAGACACGCTGTTATTAAGTTGAAAAATTGCTGTCTCCACAGTCTTGTATGCTTTCAACTTTGTCTACCAAGGTAAAAAGTCTTTAACAAAAAGGCTTAGTGCTGTTAAGGTCAAATACTGAGAATTCAAAGAAGACATTCTTTTGAGGGAATGATCCAAGAAGAATTACCACCTTGGATACCACTCAGGAAACAGCTTCACAGAGGAGCCAGCTCAGCATTTATGGTGATTAAGATGCTTCCAATTACCCTTTCTTTATTGACTTTTCCAAGCCCTCTCTGTTCTGAAAAACTAAGCTGAAGTGCAAAGCATTTTGTTCACTTAAAGCGTTTCTGAAAATTTTTATATCCCCATTATAGCCTGTAAGATAGGTATACCCGGTAAGATTATTAGAATAAAAATATGTTGATTAAAAACCCTCCTTGAGAAGATGACAGAAGACCTGGCTGCTGTTGATGTTTCGGGTGGGCTCCAGAGAGACATGCTGAGGCTTGTCCAAATTCTGTCTACTCCTGTGAATTTTATAGGAATTCAGCAGCGTTCACTTAAAGGAAAGCCATCAAATAGGTGGAAATTGTAGTCTAACTATGGGCATTCTGTCACTTGCTCATTCAGGGTGACAGACTGAGGGCTTCTTTCCAGTCCTATGGGTATAAATGCCAAAAAGATAACACAAGCAGGAACAATGGTATAAGGTGACCGTGTGTCCCGGTGCACTGGGGGGCAGAGAATGGTGACCCAGAGAACAGAGCAAGATGTTCTCCCAGGGGTGGACATCAGACTTGCAGAGCAGGATTGTATAAAAAGCTGAGAGTGAGGGATATTCAGGAGGCGGTGGGACACCAGGACACACACGTGGCATACAATGAAGCTTCTCCTCTTAGAGGGATAAAGTACACTGAGATCCAGAGTATTTGAGAGGATCAGGGAACTGCCTGAAAAGGGTGTGTGTTCTTGGCAAAGCTAGAAGTAAGTGACTACGGGAACTGGTGGGGTGTATGTACTTCTATATTCAATTTTATACCCATATTTGTAATTTTGCTTGATTATATAAGCAATAATCATAATCACAATGCTACATGTACATCACCTTATTGGATCTCACAGTAGCCCTAAGAGATGAGATAGGCCGATCAGGGCAGGTACCACCATTCTCATTTTACAGGTGAGGATGCTAAGGTCTGAGGACATTAAGTGATTTGCCAGCATTAATTGTAGACGAGTCCATGAAAACATAGCCAGGCAACACAGCATGGTGATTAATTCCTTAGACTCTGAAATCAAACAGAACTTTATATCCTGGCTCTCCCTTAATTGTCATGTTAGCTTAGGAAAGCTACCTCAGTCTGAGCCCCAGTTGTCTCAACTAAACATGGAGTTATGAAAAACACATCTTCAGGTGTTCGTGGTGATAAAATTACATATAATATATAATGCACTTAGCACAAGTTATGGCACAAAGCAAGTATTCGGTAAACATGACTAGCTATTATTACTGTTGCTTGCAGGCAGGTTGCCAAGATGGCACCCAGATCCAGGAAAGATAGGTAGTCAGTTACCAGAAATGGTGTTCAGGTTAGGTAACAGGTTTTGGAACCTAGGAGAAACCTAGTTATCAGAATTCAGACAAAATGTAAGATCAGACTTAGTAGTAGACCTCTATTGCTTGCCTGTGCGCCATCCCTTCCCTCTTCTTTTAGTCACAGCACCCCAAGGATCCTTTGGGGTACTACTTCTTCCAAGTTCTTGGTGGCTGTGTTTCAGTGGGGCTCGACACTCCAGCCCTGGAGGGGGCATTCCCCCAGGCCCAACTAAATAGAAGCCACGCTCTCTGGCTCTGGTGATGGGTTTAGCCTTGGGCAGGCAGACGAGGCTAACCCAATTCGAGTGAGTCCTGGGACTTCTGTGCAAACTACTAGAAAAAGAGGCCCTTTCTCTCCCACTGGGGCTGCTGGGCTAGTACAACATAGGTCTGAGGGGCTGGAGGCCACCTTGCCACCCGAGGGGACACCTTCCTGATAGTGATGTCAACCTGGAGAAATGTGGAGCTGATAGATGTAGGGAAACTGAGTCCTGATTACATGGTTTGAGGCAGCTAGACAGCAAACCAGCTCTGCTCCTGGTTGAGGCTTTTGTTTTCCTCTTTATAACTGGAGAGTTTTTGATTCTCAGTTCCAAAATGTCTTTCTTGCTTATCATCTGGAAATGTCCTAGATAATGAGGCTAATTTGCGTGCCGGGTGGGCGGGAGGAAGGCGGCTGAGATTAGCCAACCAGCAAGGGCATCCACGCTGGGCCCCTCTGTAAAGAGGGGGATGACATTCCGTCCCCTCTCTTCTAGTCACTGCCCCCCCGCCAACCCCGCCAACCCCATTTCTTGAAAAACTGTATCTGCCACTAAGAGTTTGTGAAAGTAACACCATTCCTGGGTTCATTTATAAATGACAAGTGCTTTCATGATTTCCTGAGACAGATTCAAAGTGTGAGAGTGTCTTGTGCTCCAGACCTTGAGAAATGGGATTCCTGGAAAATGGTTTAATGTGGTTTGTATTGTTTTATCTCACCAACTAGTAAGAGCATTTTAATTAAGCTCTGTTGAATGCATCCCTTACTCTTAATAAAACGCTTTATTTCATAACTCAGTGCAGAACAATTAAAAAGTTCATTTGAAGTGCAAGGCCCCATTCACCACCCTGCCGTATTGTGCAGATAAAGGAGTTGGGGGTATATGAGAAACTCCTTGAGACTCAGCCAAGTGTCATGATCTGGGCTGAGAGGCAGAAAGCACGGGCTCTAATTTCAGCACTGCCTGAGAGGCTGGGGCAACTCAGACTTCTTTTCCAGAGCAAAAATGAGAATGCTGAAATTGGTTTACTTCACTGAGCCTTGGCAGGAAGTATTAGGGAGACAATGTCTTCAAAGCACAAAAAGAACTTGGGGAAAAAAACTTCACATTACTTATGGGGTCAAGAAGATCTTCTGATGGATGCAATTACATAAGCAAAATGCGTTATTATGGACTCAAAAGCTAGCACAGGGAGAACACTGGGGTGTGTCCCAAGAATTCTCCTGCTCTAGAAGTCCTTTATTTTTCTATCAGTTATGATCACACGGAGTTCTACATAGTCAGCACTTTGTTTCATTGACTGCTCCATTAATTCATTAATTCACTACTTATTTCCTGAGTGTTTTATTATGTATGCAGCACTGGAGACACCCAAAGTAGCTCAAGCAAGGTTGGTCATTCATTATTTCATTAAGCCAACAAATATTTATTGAGCACGTACTATGTGCCAAGCAACGGAGAAATGAAGATGTGAAGACCAGCGGCATCAACATCCCCTAGGAGTTTGTCAGAAATACAGAATTTTGGGTACTACATCAGGCATGGTGAATCAGAATTCGTGTATTCACGAGATCCTCAGGCAATCTGTATGCACGTGAAATTATGACAAGTGCAGCATTAGGAAGGCATATGTCCTAATGGGGTTTAGCGGGAAAAGAATGGACTAGTAGTCCAGAAGCCTGGGTGCTACCGGTTGCCAACTTTCTGCTCTGATGCTTGCTATGGAACTGAAACAGGTCACTTACTTATATTATGACTCGACATATTATCTTCAAAATGGAGATAATAATATCTGCCCTTCCTCTCTCAGGTGCTATTATGAAGATCATATGAGAAAATAGTTGCAGAAGTGTTAGTGCCTTCCCAAGGCAAGGCGTTGCTATTGTATATAACATTGAAGGTTTGGAGACATTTCTGTGTATCGTGCCTGGCTGCATTGCCAGGAACTGGGATTTGATTCTGATTTAACAATTTCCTGTATTATGACTCTATGTTAAAGCATTCCTATTTCTAGGATTCAGAGATGTGAATAATGGGCTTGTTAAGGCGCCAGCGTGCTGTCAGGTTCTAGTGCTTTTTAACAAATATATACAGAGATTGCCATGGTAGACATTTTATATATTCAACTCATTTTTGTAAAACTTACTATGGGCTTGACTACTGGGAAAAACTGTTGGGTATGGCAGGCTTGGTCCCCCCTCCCCCCGCCACCCCACGGAAAGTTTATTTTAGGATGGTGATGTAATATACAAAATAAATAAAATTAATGGTACAATAATTTAGTTGCTCTGGGAGAGGTTCAGACAATGGGTGAGGACACCGGTAGATGAATAAAGCAAAGAGATTTGTAAAACCAGAACATGACAGATTTTAGAGACTATATTTTTCTCACTTGCTTCTTTAGCGAGCTCTCAGGGCAGATGGGCCATAGGACATCCACAGGTGCTGGAGAAAAGCATCGCTAGATCACTAGAAAGTGATGACCCAGCTCCAGGTGGGAGTGGATACCTTGTCCTAGCCATCATTAAATTAGAGAATTCAAACACCTATCACTTAAAAACAGGGGCTCTTTTCTTTCCTATGATTTATAAAATTTCTGCAAAAAAAGTGCTGTCATACTGCCTGTCTACAGCTAGAAATGATTGCTAGGGGAAATTAGATTAGGATTTGGATGAGAAAAACAACGCTCATGTCCAACTGAAAGGACTGCTGGGGAACCCCTGCATTCCTGGTTCATAGCCCCCTTCCCCCTTGCCCTTTTTCTGAATTGCTAATCAGATTCCACAGCAGGGCATTGGAACCCAAGGGAGTATACCTGGTGGAGTAGCAACGATCTGGTGATGATAGAGCCTGGAAAATCAATCTGGAGAAATTAAGTTTTGTGACTGAACACTTAAGCTGTGGGGGTAATCAACCAGAGCGAATTCCCCCATCAGAGGTTAAGCTGAACCCTGTCAGCTTTAAATCCCTAGCCCTCCTATTACACAGTGTTTTGTTTTAAAAAAGTGAATTAATTAGCTGTTTCATGAGCCAGAGGCCCACGATTCCTACTTCAGCAGATTCTCAGCCATGTAAGACCCAGAGACAGGAGGATACTGAGAAAATAAGTGGGGATGGGGGTGACAGAAAGCCATCTTTTGTAGGCTATGCTTCTCCGGCCATAGACTATCCCACAGCTGTGTGACCAAGTCAGCCCTCCAGAATGACGGCTAGAGAGACCTCAGAAATAAGAATGAGGAGATCTGAGTTATATTCCAGGCTGTATGAGATGACCACCTTCTTTGTTTCTCTAAATGAAAAACCAGCAAGAGGAACTGCTCTAGTGAGTATGTGTTGAACGCAAACTTGTAAACAGCTGAAGGTCATCTTTGTCAAGTATCATCCCTACCTGCCACTCTGCTGTCCCATCAGTCTTCCGTTCCAGTTCTCTTGGCTCATTTTAGGGTAGTTATTTCTTCCCCTGTGCACCCCTGCCCCTGGATCCTCCTGGTCACACCCCGAAGTCCTCCAAGAGCTTTGCACTATTTTTTTAACAGAAGTAAGTATTCGTGTTACAAGCATTCTTTCGTTATGGTAGTTTTCTTTTACTCCACAAGTAGGCATTGATTGAGCACCTACTAAGTGTTAGAAGACAAGGTCCTTTCTCTCCCTGAGATTCTTTCTGGGCAAGGGAGGCAGATGCCAAATAAATCAACAGATGGAATCAGTTCATTTCATTAGCAACAAGTGGAAGAAAGACGGTTCTTCTGACTGAAGATGGGGTACGGGTTGGGAGCCAGTTTCTAGAGCATTGGGTAAATGCTCATTGAGGCTGTGGGAGATGAGCTGAGAAGTAAATGATGAGAAGGGGCCAGTCATCCTGAGACCTGGAGAAAACCATTGCAGACAGAGGAATGGCAGATGCAAAGCCATTGGCTGGTTTTAATACAGAAAGTGCTTGGGTGTAGGCTGATAGGAAGGGGGGTTTCAGGATTTACTGGAAACTGCATTTGCAGAGTAAACACATTCTTTTTGCTTATATTGTGTTGATTGTGGGCTTCTATGTGAGTGGCTTGGGGAAGATTTATAGAGATTTTTATGAGCAGGGAAGAGCTCTCTTGCCAGTGACACATGTGTGACTTCTGCTCAGAAGGGCTATGGCTTAGATATACTACAGGGTAGAATATGGGCCATTCCAATTGTCCAAGCTGTAAAGTCCGCTCTTTTCTGATCTGCTCCAAAAAAATACCAGAATTCATGAGTGGCATAATTATGGGTATGACTTTCAAGTCTGCCTCTAATTATTTTACATAAAAAATTAGAATTATTGGGCTTCCCTGGTGGTGCAGTGGTTGAGAGTCTGCCTGCCAATGCAGGGGACACAGGTTTGTGCCCCAGTCCAGGAGGATCCCACATGCCGCAGAGCGGCTGGGCCCATGAGCCATGGCCGCTGAGCCTGTGTGTCCGGAGCCTGTGCTCCGCAACGGGAGAGGCCACAACAGTTAGAGGCCCACGTACCACCAAAAAAAAAAAAAAAAAAAAATTAGAATTATTAATTATACATTATTCCCAGCATACCTCACAAACCGGTAGGTAGTCTGGCTGTCCTCTAGATCACTCTTTCTTCTTGCCACCATTAAAATTTCTTCTCAGGTAGCTATTACAGTGAAACTGGAAAAATTCTGATGGCTTAGTTTGCACTCAGGTGTCCTAGGAAATACTGACTGAAGATGTTCATTCTCCAAATATATGCATTTGAAGTGGGACAATGGTTTTACTAGCAGAGTGTTTGGACATGGGTGAGTTCACACATAAGTCAGGATTGTAGAAGACCAATGTCTCGGCAAGAGTCCTTCCTAGAACTCCTGAAACTACGTCCTGTAGCTCTTTTCCATCCATACAGTGTTGCCTACGATCCTAACGTTTTAGGACACTGCTCCTTCCCGCTACTACTTGGTGGGTTTTAGGCTCATGAAGGTTAATGTGTCACTCTAGAAATGCTTAAGATTCATAAAATAATGAAAAACAATTTTTTAGCTATCATCATTTTTGTCCTCCTACAACGGCTTTTCCTTTGGAGAATTTCTCATTCATGTGAAGTAAAAAGTTTCTGCTGAATAACGCAAAAACATAACAATTATAACAATAGCCAACATGTACAGTGTTTTCTGTTTGCCAGGCTCTATTCTGAGCACTTCCCTCATATTGACTTGTTTAATCCTTGCACAACCCTGTGTAGTGGGTACTACTGCCCATCTCCATTTTAAAAATAGAGACACTTACGTTAAATTCCAACACTTGTAAATGGGTGGATAATTTGGGAACTCTGAATATGTCATGTCACCTCCATGAGAGCTTCAACCATGGAGTCACATCCTGGAGGATAGGATTTACGAATCACTGAACTCATTCCTGCAGAATATGCCAACGGCTTCCACTGTTTGGGAGGAGGGTGCCTTATCAAGAAAATTTATTCTCGATAGAGAGTGCTATAAAGCTACAGAGAGGCTTTTGACTTTTAATTATTAACCAGTGAAATCGAATTTCAGATGACTCCCTCAGATGTAGTTTATATTGTAATGTTTTATATTGCTTTATGTACAGAAGTCAGGAAAGATGGCTCTAAATGAACTTTATAGGACTAAGGGAGAGCTACAGGTCTCAGGTTAGCGGTGAAGGCCCTCCAGCTTCATCTCAGCAGGGAGCCACTAGCATCTCAAGAACCAAGATGATGAAATCTTCATTGAAACCTGAAAAGGTCAGAGGTACAAGGCCTTTCAACCTAAATATTTGGCTTTTAAGGTAAAATTGCAAGTTAATGCTAACAGCAAGGTATGTCTCATTTCTTCTTCTTTTATGATATTTGCCTTTTCCTTATGAACATGACCAAGAATTCATTTCCTAGACATTACCAAAATTGTGTAATTGCTTTTATACTACCTTTGTAAAGACTTTTTTTTTTTTTTTCCTTTTTTTTTGTTTGTTTTCTTGCGGTACGCAGGCCTCTCACTGTTGTGGCCTCTCCCGTTGCGGAGCACAGGCTCCGGAAGCGCAGGCTCAGCGGCCATGGCTCACGGGCCCAGCCGCTCCGCGGCATGTGGGATCTTCCTGGACTGGGGCACGAACCCGCGTCCCCTGCGTTGGCAGGCGGACTCTCAACTACTGCGCCACCAGGGAAGCCCTGTAAAGACTTTTAACTCTTGCAAATGTAACTCAGAAACCTTCTGGGTCCAGATATTGTACCCCCTCTCCCTTTTTCTCTCTCTCTCTCAAAAAAAGGAAAAGAAGCCTTTCAAAACAACAGTTGCTCACAAATAAAATAAAAGCAACTGCCCATCTGTCATTATTGGTCTTTTAAAACTATAAGTTGTCTTTCTAATTTCTCTTCAACTTTTGACATACAACTCAAAACATCTTTTCACAGACAGGTTACGTGGTTATTTCAAATACTGTCTAAAAACTCTATAAGGAGATTTGATTAAATTCAAAGCACAGATGACGGATACTCTTAAAATAATCGCTGTCTTACTGATTCAACACATGAACCTGCCGTTTATTGCACTTTTAAGTGAACTAACCCAAATTAAAATCTTCTAAGATCAATAGATCATTTTTTTTAAACCAGACTATTCTTAAAGCATTACCAGACTGGGTAAGTCATATTTTCAGAACTTGAAAGCCTACAGCAACCCAAAGCTAATGTAGATTTGGGGTAATACTTTACAGCAGGGCCCCCCTTTTATTATTAGGTGGCACCGCGCAGCATGAGGCATCTTAGTTCCCCAATCAGGGATTGAACCCGTGTCCCCTGCAGTGGAAACGCAGAATCCTAAACACTGGACCGCCAGGGAATTCCTCTACCCTACCACACATTTTTTGCACAAACATATTAAAAGAGATCAGCCATCCAAAGTGCAAATGTCTGTAAACATTCCTGTTCATTCTCTAAGCATACCTCCTCACTTGAAAGACATCATTTCCTTTTGATGTGTGGAAGTACTCATCAGCCTGGTCTTTTATTACCTGAATAATAATTTGAGTCATTCATCTTCTCATTGCTATTAGGTGAAGGTAAAATTTTGCTGAATTTATAGAGAGAAAATAGTAGAAACCATTCAGTTAAAGTTGAAAATCACTCAAAGTTTGGAAATCAGGCAAGTATTTCTGAGACAGGTCCAATGCCCACAGAGAGTCAAAGTTGGTAGAAGTCAAGTATAGCAGCCCCCTTTTCTTGGCTTCCATGGCAAGCAATACTGAAGCCTTAATTTGGGAAGGACAGATCCAAGTTTTGATCACCTTTGTCAGTAAGAGTGTTCTGAAAAGTCTCCAGGCAGGCTCTATTTACAAGCTAAGAGAAACTTGAATGTATAATAAACTGTGAGATTAGCAGCTAAGAGTGTTTTCTAAACAATAATCTCAGAGTTCCACCGTATTCACAAAGCACTTCACAGCATTAGCTATTGTCTCTCACCCCCTTAGTTCATTCACTTTGTGTTAAGGAAACATTTGAGACCAGCTCTGAGCTAGAATTCTTTGGGAGTCAGTCCATGCTGCCTCTTTTCCAGTTCATAATTTAGACAGAGTTTGCAAACAAGAAAGACCTGGCCAATGCCTGGGTTCTGGCTGCTGAAGTAACCCTCTTCGTTTGCAACATTCACTTAAGTCAAAGAGGAAGCTAAGGGAAATATGAGAAGAATACATTCTCTTAAGAATTATTCTACTATCTTAACCTGACCACCCATTCAGACCTTCTTCCTTCCTGTGTACTGCAACCTTCCCTGCCCCACAGTGTTATTTCACATCATCTGGTCATAAGTGTGGTCATTAAGCCTAAGTTTCATTCTGCATGGCTTACACCCCCATCCTTAAGATGCTCTCAGGAGGCCTAGTGTCTCGAGAAGTGGTAGAAGCTATAGTACTGGGAAGGCATAGTACTGGGAAGGCACGGTGCTATATGAACATAAAATGTCAAGTGTTCTTACAGCATCATCTGTGGCATGTGGACTTTTACTGAAATGGAAAGCAGGGTATCAGAGTTATTTACATTTGACATGAGTCATTGGGTATTTATACTCAAGCTAATTACTTATTAGTAACTAAGGTTTAGAAGCAATGAGAAAACCAGCTTTTGTCTGGCCTGTAGACTCACTCTAATTGGTTTACAGTAGGATCTTAATGTGGGGAAGTGAGATCAAGAGATCTATTTGCTGCTACAAAGATTGGGCCCTGGCATCTTTAATAACAGGCAACATATTAAGAGTTTGTGGAGGGTTAGGCAATATTCTAAGCACTGTTCATATATTATCTCATTTAATAATCACAACAATCCAATAAATTAGATTTTATTATAATCATTGACATTTTACACCTAAAGACACTGATTACGCCAACTTGCCCAAAGTTACCTAGCTCATGCGTGGCAGAACTGGGATTCCTACCCAGGTTTTCTGCTCCCAGGGCTCATACCCTTCACCACTGCCATACAGACCCTCCTTGTCTGTACTCATCACAGCCTCCAACAGCTGGGCTCACCATCTATAGGGACTCTACATCTGAGGTCTGACATCCACTGAGGGCCCCAGATGAAGTCACAGTTGAGGCAGGAAAACTCAAAGATTCTCACACTCTCATTTAGTAGGACTTGGTATTAGGATCTACACCACGCTCAATCTCTGTGTGTTCCACTGAAGACCTCTGAGCTGCCTGAGCCCTGCCTGATCCCTCACTGAAGTCTAAGTCTCCCTTCTGACAAGTGAGGACCACAGAGCCTTGTGTTCTTGTTGAGGATCACGCTCTGCCTTTATCCCACCGAGGACCTCAGTCTCCCTTCCCCTCCATGGGGCTCTGCTCCTCTGTATGGGAATCCTTGAATCAATTGTTCCTTAAATCATGACTAAGTTTGCATGGTTTTTGACACTGTCCTGGGCATTCCTCCTTACCATTAGTATACACACTCCATAGGAGAGAGACCAGTTGGACTTGGTTACCACTGCAGGCAGCAATGAGCACATTTCTTGGCATAAAGTAGGTATGCAACAGACATTTGCAAATGAACGAAAGGGAAGCTTCCGCATCTGCTGTCTCAAGTTAGAGGGCAGGCTTCAGGCCAGGCTCTGTCTCCTCTACCTACACTATTTGCTTCTTGCCACTGAGAAATTAACCACCCTGTCCTGGGCCTAAGTTTTAAAACATGACAATAGACAGAATGTGCCAACATTTAAGCTTTCCCATTTTACTCAGATGACACAGAGACTAAAGGTCTATTCCCCTGTCCACAAGCCTTCATGTTTTAAAAATGTGACCTCCCTGATTTTATGCAACAAATAAACAGACATCGGAATAAGACTAATGATGACATTTACATAAATAGGCCATCAATATTAAAATAACACACGATGGATGGAATCTTTAAATGTAAATTAATTAGAAACCTGAACTAATTTCATTACTAGTCATTAATACCTGGGGGATATGAGCATACTTCTTGAAATACTGAAATGAAAGTTTATGGTATCTTGTGTGTAAAGTAATAGGAAAGTTTCATAACATAAAGCAGTATTTGGTTTTTAAAATTATAACTTTTTAAAAGAAATCATATATTTCACTTTGTCATTTTTAAGATTTTTTGAGCTTTGATTTACCACTTGTTTTATGTAGTCACTTCAAGGCTTTTTAGTACATCTATATAGACATGCAATATCGTCACTTCCTAATTTAGACCATAACATGTCATTCTTAATATACCTCACATACAAGATAGTTGCTTTTTTTAATTTCTCAATTCACTTTGAGATATGGTGGCACAGAAAGGACACAAAGACATTGGGAACTACTGGTGAAGAAAATGAGCAAAGACTCTGCACTGGGTATTACTGGCCAGTAAAAATGCACATTGACTTGCTGTGGGGAAACCTCCCTTCTGTTCACAGTTGAGAAGCAAGTGCTTGGTTACTTGCAACTTGATAGGCTCTTGGTTGGCAATGTCCAAAGCAGAGGCAAAGCTCTAGCGGGGAGTGGATGGGCAAAAAGATCCACTAATCCCTGTGAGCAAATTCTCCAAAAATGATGCCTTTTCAGGCCTTAAGACTCAAAGAGAACATTGTCAAAAGGTAGAAACTGTTTTAAGTGCTCATTCCCCTGAGAGTAAAATCTGGTTTAAGGGGGTGCAGTCTTTTACTGCAGGGAGAGGAGAGTGAGGTTTGTGTCAAGCCTTTGTGATAAGAACACTGTATAAGTCAGAAGAGGCTAGGTTATGCTGTAAAAACAAACAAGCCACAGATCCTAGATGCTCACAGTAGCAAAGATTTGTTTCTCTTTGTTTTACAAGTCCAGTGCAGTTCAGTAGGGAGGCTCTGCTGATTCACTGTCATTTAGGTGCCCAGGATGAGGCAGACTCAACTTCTACGCAGATTTCTGTGGTTGCCAAAATCACAGGGCAAAGTCAATACTGGGGGATCTCACACTGACATTTCAATACCTCAAACAGAAAGTAATTCATGTAACTTCCACTCTCAGCCCATTGGGCTGAATTAGCATCCAGTGTCAAGAGAGCAGAGAAGTCCTCCCCTGTGTCCAGAAAGAGAGAATAAAAACCAGGGAATGGCAGTAAAGACTGCCACAAATAGAGCACTATTTAATGAAATGGGGAGGGGGGAGTTGTGATACTAAAATTCTAGCATCAGAATTATATTTGGTGAGAAAACTCTTCTCATTTGGGAAAATATCTTGATAGGCATCTCAGTGTGAGGGTTGAGAGCTGACTAGCCAGGAACAGAAGATTGTCTCAGAAGAATTACTCTGAGTGTGATAAAGTTAAGAATTTGCCGTGATGCCAAGAGGAAGAAGAGAAAAGAAAAGGAAGAGAATAAAGAGATAGATGTCAGCAAGATGCAGAGATTGAGACAAGATGAGTAAAAGATCATGGAAAACCTTAAGTCCTTTAGTAAGATAACTGATGTATCTTTTCAGAACGATGATGACTACAGGTCCAGTTAGCTTTTTTACATGGCTGCAATTTAACTTCTTCATTTTAGCCTGCAATCTTCGATTAAGTCTGCTACATTCATCAATGCACTGTGTGCATAGATTTCTTCTGTGAAAAAAGGAAGGAAAGTTTCTTTTCTGGTTTAATACATGGCTACATAGAAACAGAAGCTGAAGGCAGACACCCGCCTGCTCCTGATGCCCACGAAAGTTGCCAAAATACAGGGGAGACTTTGGATGCCCACAGGCCATGGAATTCGGGGTTAAAGCCAAATCTTTCAAGGAGCCAGGAGATCCCAAATTGGTTATATCAGTATATACCCAGGATTTTGTCAGGATAAGAAATGTAGGCGTTTAAGAAAGTTCTTTGTTGCATTTATTGAGATTCTTGAATCTAGTCCCCAAATTTGGGTATGTAACTTTGTCTTATGGGTTTTGGTTCTTTCCTTTAAATTTTTCCATTCTCCTATACTTTCATTATTCCTTCTCTACTTCACACGAAGAGACACCAGCCCACATTTGCATGACTCTAATGTGGTCAATGGAGGAATCAGGAGTTTATGTCACCAATATTCATTTCTACTTCTGGAGTCTTAGATAACATGTATATTTTAGGAATTTCTTTGCAGCTCAAAAAAAATTCCTCAAATGCTGGTATAATTGGAGATGCACATGGAAAACTGGTGCCATCAATGGGGTGACATTATGGAGAGCAATGACTTCTATCACAGTGGTTCTTGAGGCTTGGGAAGCCAATGTGGCTAGGATGCTGGGAAGTGCAAAGCTTCCTGCTCCAGATTTTGCCAGATGGTTGTGCCCTCTTTTAATTTCAACTGCAATTATAAGGATAATAAAATGGAAAAACAAATATTTGTGCAATGCATGGGAAAAGCCAATTAGTTTTGCACCAATGAGAAATAATGCAGAACTCCTCGTGTCTTATGATAAAATTGGCTCTTTCCACAGACATTTTTTAAATGCATATATACTGTCCAAATGTACTTAGAAATTTAAATAGCACTGAGATAAAATATATTCTGCACATTTTATTAAAAGAAATCGGAGTTTCTGAATTTTAAGAAGAAAAATAATTATATATATATTTATTTTATTTTATTTTATTTTTTTTATGTTGTTTGATTTTTTTGTTGTTCTTTTTTTTTTTAAACATCTTTATTGGGGTAAAACTGCTTTACAATGGTGTGTTAGTTTCTGCTTTATAACAAAGTGAATCAGTTATACACATACATATGTTCCCATATCTCTTCCTTCTTGCGTCTCCCTCCCTCCCACCCTCCCTATCCCACCCCTCCAGGCGGTCACAAAGCACCAAGCTGACCTCCCCGTGCTATGCGGCTGCTTCTCACTAGCTATCTAGCTTACGTTTGGTAGTGTACATATGTCCATGCCTCTCTCTCACTTTGTCACAGCTTACCCTTCCCCCTTCCCATATCCTCAAGTCCATTCTCTAGTAGGTCTGTGTCTTTTTTCCTGTCTTACCCCAGGTTCTTCATGACATTTTTTTTTTAATAACAGGATCTAGGTGTATAATAATTTAGTAAATGTCAGAGTTGTGTTCTTTTCCTTCCATAATATGTTCCTGCATGATCTTCTCTTCCCTCTTGCTGTCTCCACCCGCATCCAAAGGAAGCATAGATATATCTAAGACTTAACCAGGTAGCAGTGCCATTTCAAGCTTAATACCCCTGCCAGCTCCAATTTTTTTTCTTTAAGGTAGAGAAGTCCAGTCTATTATAGCTTTTTCCTCTGACTTAGTTGAAACTTGACAACTAGATCAGAAAGTACTTTGTGATTTTTTTTCATATTTGATAAGACAAAAATTTCCTATGTGACTACAGGCTGGTTTTATATATGAAGTATTAATATGGATATCCTTTATTTACTAAGCAGTTACTATTAGCTTTATATGTGAAATTCATTTTATATAAATTATTGCATTTAATCTTATAACAGTTCTGTGAGAAAAATCTAATTATCCCCGCTTTACAGATAACAAAACAGGTTCAGAAATGTTACGATAACCCAGTTACTGAGGAGATACACAAGTCTACATGAGTGCAAAAGGTTTACTCTGAATCACTAGTAAGTACATTACTCTGAATGTAATTCTTACTAGTATCTTCTATCTACCCATCCATCCAATCATCCATTCAATCATTCCTTCATTTATTAATTTCTGAAAATTGTATTATTCACCCATGATATACCAGATACTGTGTACCAAGAACTGGGGATACAACAGTGTGAAACAGCAAAGCCCCTTCCCCCAAGAGCTTACATTCTTATAGGAATAGATGAGGCCAGAAACAAAAAACAAAGAAGGTAACACAGATAGTGACAAGGGCTCTGAAGGGAATGAAGAGTGCACTGTGGAGGAGAGAAACTGGATATGGCTGAGACCCCACGGCTTTCCACAAAAAGATCTGAGAAGGACTCTCTGAGGAGGGGATATCCGAGCTGAGACCCTCAAGATGAGAAGGTGGCATCCACATTCACGGCCAGAAGGAGAAGTGTCCCAAGAAGAGGATGCAGTATCAGGGAGGTGTCTAAGAGGGCCAATTCCAGGTCATGGAAGCTTCCCTTTTAAGTGCCTATTTAAAAAACCAGGTAAGTAGTTCGGTGGAAATGATCCACAATCAATACCATACCATGCTGCTTTCTAGAAGAGAGGTCACTGGACTAGTTCTCTGGTTTCTGTTGATTACATTAAGGCCGGTATTACATCTTCAGGTGTTCATTTTAGATAACTCTCAAGTCTATCTATTGTATGTACCACATTTATTTTTGAAACTTAGGAGAAAGGAGTCTCATGTGGAAGTTCTTGGGGGAAATGATGGGCAAGTCACACTTCTAATTAGTCTTTTCACATTACTTAATGTCTTAGTTAAATTACTCGTTTTGGGTATCCTTCCCATTTCTTCTCATCTACTGAATAATAATTTGCTGAGTGTTTGTAAACACTGTGCCGAAGAGTAATAACTGAAATTCTCCATAAAAGAGATGTGCTATGTAGAGTGACAAGGATAATTTGGCCCTTAGGGTGTTGAAAGAGATACTGTATCTCGTGCACTGCCATTACTTCCTCAATAAGACTAAGCCAGACGTGATTCACCTTCATGTGACATTTCCCTGAAAGAGAGGAAAATATCTGGACTCATATGACAAAGTAAACATTTCATTTTAAGTTGTCTAACTCTTCAGAACACTGTTATAAGCGTCAGTGTCTGTAATTTCAGGCTCTAGAGAGTGAGACTTTCTTTTAAAGCCGTGAGAAACTGTAAGCTAACGCATGATGTGTGATACTGTTTTTGATTGACAGAGCCAGGTCTGATCATCCAAGGGGCTAAGATAGGAGTTCTAATTTTTAATGTTGGCATGGAAAGTGACTGGGGCTGGTGATATTCACTTTAATATTCACTCTGTTCAGGTTTTGTGAACAAATGCTATATATATTCTCCAAGTATAAATATGTTGGCAGTCCTGGGACATGTTTGCTGGTTTGTGATGACCTATAGTATGTCACCCAGTACTGTACCGAATGGATTGCTTTGCAAAGGCAGTTCTACCCTCGATTATACGTTCACAGAGAGCAGTAAGTTGTCTGTATAATTCACTAAAGCTTAGGATAAGCTTGGAGCTTAGCTATTAGTGTCAGGAATTTCATCAAGGCTTGGGAGGAAGGGGAGGATGAGATGGATGCCAAATGTTGGGTTGAACAAAAAGCTGAGGTATCTCCGAGGGCTTCTTGCTTTCTTCTTTAACTTTCCTCCCAACGAAAAGCAACTGCTGGGAATTTTAGCCTGTTTAATTTGCTGTTAAACAAGACATGAGGTGGGACATGGACCTGGACTTGCCGACTTGTGGAGGTCGTGGGACGGGAGCCACAACCATCAAATCATCTTGGTCCAGTAGGTGGAAGACAGGCCTAGGAGTCTCCCAGCAAGAGCAGAAGGAAGGAAATGAGCTTTATTTTGATGCTACCTTAGGATTCACCAGACAGCAACCTCATAAAAATTGGGCAAATTTGGTGGATAAAGGTGTTTGTGAAAGAGTTTTTAGGTCAGTGAAACTACTGTATATGTTACTATAAGAGTGGACACATGTCATTATACATCTGTCCAACAAGAAAGATACAACGCCAAGAGTGAGCCCTAATGGAAACTATGGACTTTGGGTGTACTACAGATGTATCACTCTGGTGGGGATGTTGATAATGGGGGAGGCTACAGGCATGTGGGAGCAGGGGGTATATGGGAAATCTGTACCTTCCACTCAATTTCTCTGTGAACCTAAAACTGTTATAGAAAAGAAAGTCTATTAATAATTAAGAAATGACCTGTAAATAATTAACTGTTGACAGGCTTATAAGTCATTCCTAAAATACACATTAAGTTGGACTGTAAAAAAAAGTTCGTGTACGTCTGCCCATAAATGCACAAAGAATTCCATGAAGACATTCAGGATACTCTTAAAAATGGTTTATTCCCTGTATCTTAGCCTAGGATCTTAGGTAGGAGGACTTACCGTCCATGTCCACCTTCTTAAATTTTAAAGATATTTTGCTGTGGATATATGTTACTTTTTAAATTAAAAATAGGCTAACATTTTTATGTAGGTGGTATTTACCTTAAGGTACGTTTCTTTGTTTTTTTTTTACGTAAATGACTTCTCCATAGTTAATGTGAGTATTTAACAATATTAAATACTTCGGAAGTGCTTTTTTTTTTTTTAATTTTTATTTATTTATTTACTTATGGCTGAGTTGGGTCTTAGTTTCTGTGCGAGGGCTTTCTCCAGTTGCAGCAAGTGGGGGCCACTCCTCATCGCCGTGCGCGGGCCTCTCACTATCGCGGCCTCTCTTGTCGCGGAGCACAGGCTCCAGACGCGCAGACTCAGTAATTGTGGCTCACGGGCCTAGTTGCTCCGCGGCATGTGGGATCCTCCCAGACCAGGGCTCGAACCTGTGTCCCCTGCATTGGCAGGCAGATTCCCAACCACTGTGCCACCAGGGAAGCCCCGGAAGTGCTTTTTTATACCTGCAAGAGGAAGGGGATTCTTTTTACTCAGAAGAGTCTTCTGAAGTAGCTTAGTACTGTCACTCAACATTTTCTGGTTAGGAAATTGGGGCAGAAAGAAGCAAACGGATTCATCGACACACTGAACATTTGTAAAAAGGACAGAACTAGGACTCGCAGCAGCCGGATCGCAAACTGGGCGCATTCAGCATGACAGCGCGGTCAGTGTAGCAGCAGTACCAGTTAAAAACGGGCGGCTGGGCTGGATGCAGGTGTCAGGTAAGCTAGCCCTGAGGGGCAGTATCCTCAGACAGGAGTCCAACACAGGGAAGTATGCCCTGCTGTCTAAGCCATTAGGCAGAAATTAAATAATTGCATCTTCCTAGCAAAGAGTTTGAATTAGTAGCAAATGACCACGTGGATTAGAGTGGAATGCCTGAGGCCTGTAATCTGGCCAGCCAAGAGTGGAAAGGGTATATTTGAGCAGACAATGAATCCAGTGTGTTCACATATTAGGTCTAACCAGTCTACCTCAATTTAGTTGGGGGCCTGGTCTTTATTAAAGAGGAGAGATGACTATGTATTATAAAGCAGATGAAAAAGAACTATTCCTGATATATTTTGGATAGTAACCCCTTATTGGATATATCATTTGCAAATATCTTCTTCCATGTGGTACGTTGTCTTTTTGTTTTGTTGATGGTTCCCTAGGCTGTGCAAAAATTTTTTAGTTTGATATAGTCCCATTCGTTTATTTTTGCTTTTGTTTCCCTTGCCTGAGGAGACATAGCTAGAAAGATATTGCTAAGACATGTCAAAGAGCATACTGCCTGTACTTTCTTCTAGGAGTTTTATGGTTTCAGGTCTTACTGTAGCATTGTTTACAATAGCTAGGATATGGAAACAACCTAAGTGCTCATCAGTGGATGAATGGATAAAAAAGATGTGGTACATGTACACAATGGAATACTAAGCCATAAAAAGATGAAATCTTGCCATTTGTGACAACATGGATGGAAATAAGGGAAATAAGTCAGATGGAGAAAGAAAATTATTATATGATTTCACTTTATATGGCATATAAAAAACAAGCAAACAAACAAATGAACAAACCAAACAAAAGCAAACATGTAAATACAGAGAACAGAGTATTGATTACCAGAAGGAAAAGGGGGCAAAGGGAGGATGGAAGGGATAAACGGGAACCAACTATATGGTGCTGAATGGAAACTAAATTTTTGGTGGTAAGCATGCTCTAGGGTATACAGAAATAAAAATATAATATTGTACACATAAAACTATATAATGTTTAAACCAATGTTACGTCAATGAAAAATAAATTTAAAAAAGAACTATTCCCCATCTGCTGACAGCAACATCCATAATAACAATGATTCTAAGAAGTGATGGAGAATTAGTACTCATTGGGACATTACATTAATCATAGAATGGATTTCTCTGTCTGTTTCCTTCAACTGAAAATGGCCAAGGGGCAGCTGAGTTTACCATTTACCAGCTTTCTTGGAAACTAACTTGTGACTAGGAAATGCAGGTTATGACAAATCCCATTCTAGTGAACTTGTACCAAAAACTGTTCATACTGTTTTGTCATATTGATTTTTGTTGCATAAATAATATTTAAAATATAGGAGGACATTGATTGCCAGTGTCTGTGCCTTGGGTATCATTTTTGTAGCAGTTTAATCTGAATGTTTATAATGTTTAAAATGAAATGCTTGGGCTTCCCTGGTGGCGCAGCGGTTGAGAGTCCGCCTGCCGATGCAGGGGACACGGGTTCGTGCCCCGGTCCGGGAAGATCCCACGTGCTGCGGAGCGGCTAGGCCCGTGAGCCATGGCCGCTGAGCCTGCGCGTCCGGAGCCTGTGCTCCGCCACGGGAGAGGCCACAACAGTGAGAGGCCCGCATACCAAAAAAAAAAAAAAAAAAAAATGAAATGCTTATTCAGTGAACGATGAAGTATCACGATTCTGGTGAAGACTCAGAAAAATCTTAGTTTCAGATTCTGAAGGGTAAAGGGGAATATTAGGCACATAAAAAAATCTGTTGCCAGATAGAATATTTTCAATGATGTGTTATGTGTTAGCTTGTTATAATTAAATATTTTTCTTCTCTTTCAGAGTTAGCTGACCGGGAAGGAAATGGAAATTCCCATCTTTTTCTCACTGACCAATATCTGGGTGACTGAGAGTCTTGGGGTGCAAAAGGTAATATGATGCCTCACTTGTCTTACTGGATGCAAATTCAAAGAACTCGTCCCCTGGCGGTGGTGGTGACATTTGCTACAGTTGGATTAGCAGCATTTAAAAATGTGGACTCACTGGATGCAAATTCACTGATACCAAAAGAAGAGATGAGTTAGCTGTGATGTCTTGTGGTTGCGCTTACAAGCAGAAAACCCTGCTGCTGTCCTCTGATGCACTTTGGGTTTGACATAAAGAGTGATGGCTCAGCCTTTCAGAGGAAAAGCTTCAAGGCAGCTTTTGTCTTATCTCCTGGACTGTCTCCTGAGAGGCAGGCTTGTCAGCTTCGAGTCAAATAAATCCAGGCATTGAGATTCGGAGGAGAAGATGAGCTATGCCTTTGCTCTCTTGGCAGTCATCTGGGGACTTGCTGTGAAAATCCTTTGCCTAAGATGAATTATCAGCCCCTCAAGACTTTCACTAAAGGAAAGTAAACTGTACTCATGAAAATTAAATGGTGGCACTCCAGATAATGACAAGAGGGTGCTCTCTCTCTCTCCTTTAAATTCAGGAATTCAGTGCTTTGGTTTTCAGTGATGCTCTGTGCATTTATAGATCAAGGAGCTGGAATATCAGGAAGAGTGTTTTTGTCTGCCTTTCTTATTCCAATGCCTTAAAATCATGGCTTAGGTCCTTGGAACCTTTTCTTGCTTGCCAATGTAAATAAAATAAAGAAGAGAGACATATACTGTGGTGAGAATATGAAGTCAGCAGAAAACTGCTGTGGAGTTTGCAAGACACAGTCAACTATACCTAGCTCAGAAGGTGCACTGAAGGATTAATTCGTTTAAGTTGCAGAATATTTGGAAAAGGAAGCATGAGGCATGGAGACTAATCAGTAAAATATACACTTTGTAAACATTTTAACCACCTGGCCCCAATAGCTCTCCCCACCAAAACACTGTTTGTTTATTTTTATATTATTTGTTTGCATCTATCAGCCTTAATAAAATATTTCTTTTATTGTTTTAGTATCGATATTTTATCAAGTCTTTCTTTTCTCAACAGATACAAGCTGTATTTGCACTGGAACATTTCTGTAGATCAATCTCTTTAAAAATAAAAATCCCCCCCCCACCGCCAAAAAAACAGAGTTAGTGCCAATTTATCAAGAAGAAAATAAAACTCAGATGGCTTTCAGTCCATTTTCAAGTAAAGTATGAAATATCAGGAGATGGTTTGTGTTTTATACACGTTCACTTTAGATTAAGATGAAATTTTCATAATGTTCTTTAAAATACAATCCAATTAAATTTCCAGTGTCTTTGTTTACAAGTTCCTAGATGGAACTTTTGAAAAGCTCATACTGTAGTAATAACCATAAAGCCACCTTGCTAAGAAAATGTTACCCAACTTAGAAATAATGTCTTTATAGTCTGTGTGGGAATACATAAGTCCAGAATCTTTAGTAGGTGATTATACTGATTGAGTCTGCATTTTCTCTCCTGTTGTGTCCTCTTTATTGAGGACACATTCTGAATGGCACTCTGCTACCAAGTGGGGAGCATAAGGCAGGCACAAATCTATTATTTGAGAAAGTTGAGCCCTGAGAATTTGAGGCAGCTACTCAAAGTCATACAGCTGATGGCGGGTTCAAGTTCCCAGGTCTTGTTTTCAGAAACCTCTACTTCCATTCCCTGAGTAATTCTTAGCCTCTACTAAGGCTGGGGTCAATTTCTCAGGGACAGCCAAGGTATTATACTTAGACATGGCCAAGTACATAGCAACTCACATCTAGATAAAATTGGCAGATACTACGCTGAGAACTTTTATACACAATATCTCCTCTACTCTTCACAAGAAGTCTGTAAGATGGATTCTATTACTGTCCCCATTTTACAGATGAGAAATTGAAAACAACAGAGGTCAGGCAACTTTTTCAAGGTCACATATGTAAGAAAATGGCCAAACCAGAAACTGAAACTAAGTCTTTCTGTACATTTGAAAGTCCATACATTAAACCATTCCACTCCATGGCCTCTACACATAAACAAGAAAGATACAAACGGGATGAAAATCCACATTCATTATTTAAAACAAGCACATTTTCAAATGTCTTTTTAGGGAATAGTCATATGCAAACAATGACAAGATGACGTATTCCTGAAATACGAGTTTAAATGCAAACAGTGAGAACCCAGTACTTTAGTGTGTAGGGATGATTACAATGGTTCTGCATAAATACACACATCCTTTCCGCAAGTGAAATAGCAAACTGTGTGTAAATTATTTTTGCATACGTATTAGCTACCACTTGTAAAATCCTATTAAGAAACTGTTGTCGACAATAGCCAGCACTGGGGAGCAGAATGAGATCTCTGGTTGTATCAGTTATGTTCTCGCGGCTGACAGAATATTTATTCCCAGAGTTAACTGTTATAAATTGTATGTTGCCCCTTCAGTTGCTACAAGCTCGTGATGGAGACTGGGCAGAGAGGACAACCTGTAATTCAGGATGTAACTCAGGATGGTTTGGAAGCTGGTTGCCTAGGAAACTGGGATGAGCAGCAAATGCCCAGCAAAACTGACTTGTCAACAAGATAGGGGATTTTCTTTTTTGATCTGCATTGCTTTCTGAATACATATTTTGTGACTCACGTGGAGTCTGATTTGGGCCATTAGCCCTTGGTGGGCTGTGTATGCCAAAGTGGGCCAAAGGTTAGTCAGGGAGGATGGGAAATTTTTTATAAACATTGTGCTGACAAAATACTGGGGGGAAAGGGCATGATGGTGCAGTTAAAAAGGGGTTTATAAGATAAGCTAATCAACAGATGAATATTTTACATAACATAACATGCTTACAATTCTTATCATAACTTTACATCTAAATTTGTAGTAGCAAAACTTACTTTTCTTTAACATAAAAGTTTTATTTGTTGTAATCCACTGTTCCCTGCTCTTATACCAGAAGCTTTGATTTATAGTAAAGTAGTTACCTCCAAGGGTAGCACCTGGAAATTCACAAAGCTTTGAGGAAAATAGTACCTAATTTCCCTATAGTTTTTTTTTTTTTTTTTTTTTTTTGAGCACGAACCCGTGTCCCCTGCATCGGCAGGCGGACTCCCAACTGCTGCGCCACCAGGGAAGCCCTCCCTATAGTTTTAAAGCATGAACACTTAATTTTTTATTTTTAAATGTATCACACATGTACACATATACATTTTATAAGTATGTATACATGTGTGCATATATATTTAAGTAGAATCATATGAAATTGCTGATTTTAGACTATACTGGGTCTACAAAAATGGCAAATATATATATATATACTTCAACTTATAAACAGGAGAGATCATAGAATACATTTTTTTTCTTGTCCTTTTTTGCTTGGGTTCCCATTTCCTCTTTTCCCATCTCCACCTTACCCCGTCTATATCAGCCCTGCCCTGCCCTTCTCATATATCCTCACTCTATCCTCGCCTCACAAACAATTCACATTAACAAACTATCAATAATATATATCTTCATAGTCATAGAATCATAAACATATGTGCAGCTATATATGGGCTGGCGACCAAACTTGTGGTGTGGAACCTCAAACTTCCAGATTGCTTTTCCCCTGTTGAAATCTATAGCCAAATATTCTCTTTCCTGCATTTAAATAATACTTATCTCCTCTGCTTCGCACTAATCTTTAATGGATTTCAGCCTGGTTTTACGTAGTTTCTTCACTTTTTGACACTCATTCATTCGAATTCTTTTTCTCTTATTATGTGCTAGAAACTACTCACAATTGATTCAAGCTGTAAAGTACGGCAACACGTCACACGATAGATTAATAATTCTTTTCTGGTTTCTTACTTTTGCCTCCACAGAATAGCCTATTATCTTGCAAAGTTAAGAGTAAGAATATAAGAGAAGGAAATACTTTACTAGACCTAGAATTTCTCCTGCAAAGAAAAATGGCCTCTCAGAGCCATTTCTACAGTTTCCATCTGTCAGAGCAAAGTTAATGAGCAGGTTGGCAATGGGGCCATATGAAAAGACCTTAGAATTTATGTTCCAGAGGACAGTGTTGCAAATCTTAAAATCGACAAGAGGTACAGCTTCACGACGGATGTGATAGGAGACCTGGCGTTCTCACGCTCAGCCAAAGGTGACTTCTCCCCTCACTGCCTACAGCCATTGCCATTGAATCCCACTTTCCTTCCAGGAGACAATATTTATTCTACTAGGTCATTGTGGGCAATCTCTGCTCAGCCGTATGGGCAGATTCCCGAGATGCTGAGCCATTGGACTACTCAGGACTACACCACTCTGAGTGCTCTCCCTAGGGAGTTAGTGTCAACAGATGAAGAAGGAAATGAGGACTCAGAGGTGGAGGGTCTACGCCCTCTTCCTACGCCCTCTTCTCTCTGCACTCGCCTGCCCCTGCCTGCATCTCTATAGGTCTTGGATGCTCTTTGGTCCACATGTAAATGCCTGCCGTGTGACGAGGCTGTTGTCCTTGGGCTATAGTCCTTTCTCTTATTTGGAAAGGAAAGTTCTTTGTAATGAAATAAAATTCATAGGAGTTTGGGGCTTGAAGGTCTCTTGGGATCAACTCAGAAGAGCCCATTTCTAAGAGTTGTGATGGGTTTGCCTGGTAGGGGTTCCTTGGGTTGGTCTTTTATCCTCAGCAGAGGGTACCCTGGCCAGGGAGAACACAGCTCATTCTGGTTCTTTTGTGCTTGAGGGCTGTTATTTATTTAGAAGCTGAGACTGCCCTTCTCCTGTCTGTCAAAAGGGTTTCAAAGCTGCTGCACCAGGAACTGTTTCAGATTAGAGACTTCAGTAACTAATGATCTATGTCCTCTTCAGTAGTGAAATCCCCAAATGGTCCTAGAAGAAGAGAAGTAAATCTTGACAGCTGCTTAGAGGGCATTTTATTTTTATTATTATTATTATTTTTGCGGTACGCGGGCCTCTCACTGTTGTGGCCTCTCCCGTTGTGGAGCACAGGCTCTGGACGCGCAGGCTCAGCGGCCATGGCTCACGGGCCCAGCCGCTCCGCAGCATGTGGGATCTTCCCGGACCGGGGCACGAACCCGTGTGCCCCGCATCGGCAGGCGGACTCTCAACCACTGTGCCACCAGGGAAGCCTTAGAGGGCATTTTAGAACTAAATCCTAGGAGAAATGCTTTTAGGTTCAGAGACAGACCTTCCCACTCACTGCCAAGAAAAAGAAAAAAAAAAAAAGAAAGTTGAAGAGGAGGGAAAAGATATTAGTGTACAGAAAGGCAGCTGTTTGAGCTCACCCAGGTGTGCTCTGAAGACCAAACCCCTACAGCAGCAATTAGCGGGTAACCCTTGATCTGCTCTACCTCCTAGACAGCACAGTGGAATCAGATGGCATGGGAAGTGCGTGCGCGTACACACACACGTCATGGGATCCTACCTGCAGGAAGGTAGTTTCTGTGGGTGAGAGAATGAAGCCAGGTAACATTCCAAACAGACTGTAGTTTTAGCAGATCTGTCAAGAACACTGACACGGGAGGCTTGTTATTGTAATCCCAGAAGCTTTTCATTTTTTCTTTGGGAAGTGTGTGAATAGTCGTAATGCTGTTTTGCTTCTAAAACTGGACAGTGAGTTAAAGAGCAGCAGCCGTCACCACAATAACAGCACCACCACCACCAAAATCTTTTATCCTGGCCACCATGGAGTTTCTCGAAAGAACTTATCTTGTGAATGACAAAGCCACCAAGATGTACGCCTTCACGCTAGACAGGTAACAGACATCTGATACTGCTTCACAATTCGTTGTGTCTTGAGTATTCACTAAGTCCCTAGATCCTACTGCTTCAGAATTGGAAAGTTTTGCTGTTGCAACTTGGGGGCGTTTTGTAAAATTTTATAAACTTGTTGGCCAAGTTATATAATTCTTATCCTGAAAAAGGCAATACTCTGTATAGTTGATTTGCTTCCTTAAATATGCTGAGTGTACGAAGGACATATTTTATTAGTATATTTTTCATCTGTAGATTTTCTTCTAAAAAACAGACATACACAATCTGATGTGGTTCCCTTTCTTTTCCTCAATTCTTCACACTTTTAAGATAGTACATTTTATTAAATTATATTTAGAAAGAATTAAGGCTTTTCAACTATGTGGCAAATTGTGGTCACACTGATCTTAAGTTAACTGCTATTTTCTTAATTATATAATATCATTATCACATATACACACCTATAATAAATATAGCTGAGCCTAATGTTCTACATAGCTCTAGTTCTTTTTACTATCTCCCACAGTTCCATGTGAAAGATATTCATTCATCTCCCCCTTATTTAACCATAATTGATTGAACGTGTGTATATATACCAGAGACTAAAATATTCCTAGACCTGTATCTCTGTCCTCTTGAAAGCCTGAGTCTAATGTGGAATGCGTATAAGAAACAGACAATTACAAAATAGCATGTGTGTTATTCTGGGGGTATACAGTAAGAATACCTCAAGGGAACCTAGGTCTTTGCTGGAATTTGGGAGTCAGAGAAAGCTTTTCAGAAGTGATAGGCTGAGAACTGAAAAAATAAAAAGGAGTTAGAGTAGGGTTAGGGAAACCCTACATAGGAAGTAGGGTTAGGAAAGTTTTCCTGACTGAGATAATTTCCTGGTAAAGACACAGACAAATAAGAATGAGACTTTGGTGCATTTGGGGAATTCAATCCAAGTACGGAGCAAAGAGAAACACACTCAGAATACATAGATAAATGAATGAGAATCTGAAATAAATTCATGTTAGAAGCAGAATTTAAGAGAATACTTCTTACCCATTAATAATATGTGTAACGTTTTTGTGTGTTTCATGAAAACAAATTAATATTCCAAAGAGTAGCGGCATTGCGTTTGATAGCATCGAATGTTTAAGCAACTGCAAAGGGACTTTTTCTTAGGATATTTATAACTTTGCTTAAAAAATATATATGGCAAAGAGTCTAGCACATCTATTATCTCACACTGTAAGAATTATTTTTCTAAGAAAATAATATTAGATGTGATTTATTGAGACCATAAATGACAAAGCCTCACATTAGGTCAGGCAGAAATTTTGAACAACAAATTGTTAACACTGTGGATGCTATTAATAGAGCATCTCTGCATTATTAAAATAGCAGTATTTCCCTTCTCATGAAACTAGACCATTAGTACTCTGTTATGCAAATAAAGCCAACTGTTTATGGTTATAGGGTCTCATTCGCCTCATGAATTGGTATGGTTTTCAGGATACAGTGATGATAAAAACTGTCAAACTAATTTTTATTTTTTTTCCAAATAAAAACAATTGAACCTAGATGAGATTATTTATCCTGATCCCTCATTTCACCAGTTAGGAAAGTGGATTCCAGAGAGAATAAATGCCATTTTAAAGGTTGGATGTCTAATTATGGCAGAGTTGGGATGTGGACCATGCCTCCTGTTTGTGAATTTTGTTCCCCTCCCCGTCTCCTGCACACACACTTTCACCATGTGGCCTCCTGGCTCCTTAATCTCTTTCCTCCTGAGCTCATATGAACCTTGATCCCCTCACTAATTCACTTTTCCTCACCTCTCCCAATCTCCTTTCTCATATATTTTGTTCTATCTCTATTTCAGAGGTAACTTTGTCCCCTGAAGGTCCTTCTCTTTTCTCCTTCCTTCTCTTTTTTTCTACTTATCATCAGCTTTCTATTTAAGTTGTTATCATCTGTTAAGAAACTTATCTAGAAGGAATCTGTATTCTCTAATTAAACAATAAGAGTGCTTCAGTTATCTATTGTTGTGCAAGAAACTACCCCCCAAAACGTAGTGGCTTAAACAACAATCATTTTATTAATCACAGTTCTCGCTCCATGTGGAGTTATCGAGGTTTGCTTGTGAGGCTGCATTCTGCTGGTGTCTGGGATGTGCTAGAAGGTCAAGGATGGCTTCACTTACTTGTCTGGGGTCTTTGTGTTGGCTTTGACTGGTCTTTGTTCTGCTTCCCATGGCTTCTCTCTCTGTGTGATGTCTCATTTTATCAGATTAGCTTGGACTTTTTTATATGGCAGTTCAGGGGAGAAACAGAGCAGCAGTGGAATCTGACAGGTGTCAGACAGCTTAAGACCAGAACTGGCACAGCACCATTTTCACCACATTTGATGGGTTAAAGCAAGTCCCAAGTCTGAGATTCAAGGGGTGGCACAGTGGATTCCATCTCTTGCTGGCATGTGCATATAGGATGACAGGAATTGTTGGACATAATTTTAGAGACATTTTACCACAGGAAGTAGTAATATTAGGCCCTGTAGGTACTATTGTGTAATCTCTCCCCCACCAATCCCTCCAATTCCCTTTCCAGTGATGTGATCCCCTATGCTTGGGCTCATGGTAGCAAAGAGATAGTTGTATAAAGTTGACCTACATACTCAATATGGTTTTCTTGGTACTGGAAACGAGCTTTTCTTTTTCCCAAGTTGTATATTAAAGAAGTGCAGGGAATGTGAGGGCAGGTCCAGATGGTAGGGACAAAGTACTGGAATCGTTTCAATGTGAAGCCTTAAAGTGTGTGTGTGTGTGTGTGTGTGTGTGTGTGTGTGTGTTTGGGATGGCAGGACTTCTGGAACGGTGGTGTAAGTAGCTCAATGGACCTCCTTCCCCAGTGAAACATTTTTACCATTTTACTGGTAAAAATAATACTAAAAAAACTCCAACAGTTTAGTCTCTGGAAACTGTCTTAAGGGCATACAGCAAACTGAGATTTATTCAAGAAAATCTACTAAATCTCAGTAAAAAGCAAGAGTCTGTGGCATTTGAGCCATGATCTGCCCCACTAACCTCTTTCCCCTCCAAGCTTGTTGTGATGGAAGCTCTACTCTGGTTGGATGTGGCCAAAAGACAGGGATCTCTCTCCTCCCAGCTTCCAACTGGGGCTACAGTTCACCCCTAGAGCAAAGGGCTGCTGGAATCTCTAATTGCCCCAGCTCCATATTATAGAACCTGTATTCAATGCAGACATGGCCAAGAGGACTGGGGGCCCCTTCCTTCACCCAATCCCTACTCATAGTCCAGGAGCAGCAAGGCCCTGAACACCCCTGCCCTGGGTCACACACAGGGTGAGGTTCTTCACCACCCACTTAGGGAGCAGAGGTGGCACTCCAGGATAAGTGGGTCACTGTTCCTTCTCTCAGTTTTGGGGCAGTGATGCAGAGGTTCTGCCCATGGGAGAATCAGGCTCTAAGAACAGAGAGCTATGCATCTTTCCCTTAGAGGACTGATGATACATCATCTGAGTTATTTGGAACAGAACATGGGGTATTTCAAGCATAGCGCACTGTCGAAAACAATGAGGATTTTGCTGTTGAGCAGTCAAGGGCAGGCTGGTTGCTTCATCAGAGCAACAAGCTAAATGGTAGACCAGTTAGAAGTTTAACAGAAACAGGTAGGGAAAGGCAGGTAAAAAGAGCCCTCCTGGAGTTGGCACAAGCCACAAAGATTAGCCTCAAATACTATCCCTGTAAGGAGGCTCTTATGGACTGAATGTTTTTGTCATTCCACAATTCATATACTAAAACCCTAGCTCCCATGTGACTATATTGGAAACAGGACCTTTAAGATGATTAAGGTTAAATGAGGTCATTAGGGTGAAGTCCTGATAGATAGAACTCATATCTTTATATAAAGAGGAAGAGATACCAGAGATCTCTCTCTTTCTACCATGTGAGAACATAACAAGAAGACAGCCATCTACAAGCCAGGGCCACCAAAACCAGAAACCAAATTTTCCAGCACCTTAATAATGGATTTCTAGCCTCTAGAACTATGAAAAACTAAATTTCTGTTGTTTAAGCTACCCAGTCTGCAGTATTTTACTATAGAAGCTAGAGGAGACTAATACATGGCCCAACTTTAATTGGATAACATTGTAATTTATGCCTCAGGTTACTGCTGAAAACATTAGAGCAATCAGCAAGTGATTAAGGAGGACAAGAGCTGAGTGTGATACCAACAAAGGCAGAGCAGCCAGAAGCTTAACAGTGATGCATGGAAAAAGACAGTCAAAGAAAACATGATTAAAATGATCACCATCCCTGGGAAAGCGGGTAGGGAGAGGGAAGGATAACTGTGCGCATGTCCAAGGCTGCACTCTCTGAGAAATGGCAATAGAGGCTACACAGCAGGGAAGGTCAAAGAAAATACTCCACTGAACTAGACAAGCCAATTCACTAAACAAATAAAAAAGCAAACAAGTAAGCAGCCACAATAACAAGCCCGCTGGGGATCAGTATTCAGAATTGCTACAATATATTACCTAAAACATCCAGTTTCCAGAAAAATATGGCAACCTATGCAAAGGAACAGGAAAGAATAACCTATAAACAGTAAAGAGAGCAGGTAATAGAAACTGCCTTGGAAAGGGCCCCCATGTTGAACTCAGCATTCAAAGATTTAAAGCAGCTATTATAAATATGTTCAAAGAATTAAAGAAAACCGTGTTTAAAGAATTAAAGAAAGGCATGATGACAATGTCTCATCACATAGAGAATATCAGTAATAATAGATAGAAATAATAAAAAAAGAACCAAATTCTGAAGTTGAAAAGTACAATACATGGAACAAAGGGACTCAGCAGTAGATATGAGCTGGCAGAAGAAAGAATCAGTGACTGTGAAGACAGGTCAATAGTTATGCAACACAAAGTACAGAGAGAAAAAGGAATGAATAAAAATTAACAGAGCCTCAGAGAAATGTGGTACATAGTTAAATATCCTACCACATACATAATGGGAATACCAGAAAGAGAGGAGGCAGAAAAGGAGCAGAAAAACATTCAAAGGAACAAATTTCAAAATTTGGTGAAAATATTAATTTATACATCCATGAGAGTCAACAAACTCTAAGAAGAATCAAGGCAAACAGATCTATACTCTGACACACACATCATAGTTAAAATATTGAAAGCAAAACACATAGAAAAATCTTGAAAGCAGTAAGAGGAAAAAAGACTCATCGTGAGCAAGAGTTTCTCAGTAAGATTAACAGCTGATTTCTATCAGAAACAAAGGAGGCTGGAAGGCAGTGGGGCAGCATATTTAAAGTACTGAAAGAAAAAACAAACCCTGCCAATCAATCAACTTTTATCCAACAGAACTATCTTTGTAAAATGAAGGTGAAATAAAGAAATTCCCAAATGAATAAAAATTGAGAGAACTTTTTGCTAGCAGATTCATTTTACAAGTAATAGTAAAGGAAATTCTTCAGGCTTAAAACAAATGACACCAGCCATTAACTAGAGTCAACACACAAAAAATCAAACAGCATCAGTAAAGGTAATTATGTAGATAATTATAAAAGACAGAATATTTACTCTCCTTTTTTCTCTTAATTGATTTAAAGATAAATCACATAAAATAAAATGCATGTAATCTTTGATGAAATGGAAAACTTCACAGAAAGATATCAGCTACCAAACTCGAGAGGAAATAAAAATCTGAGTAGACCAATAACAAGTAAAGAGACTGTATTAGCTTCACACAAAGAAAGCCCAAATGTCTCACTGATGACTTCTACCAAAGATGTAAAATAGAATGAATATCAATTCTTCCAAAAAATAAAAGAGTGAACATTTTCCAACTTATTCTATGAGTTCAATATTCCAGATAGAAAAACAATAGAAATGAAAACATACTTCCACAAAACCTTGTATACAAATTTGCAAAGTAGCATTATTCATAATAGCTGAAAAAATGTAAACAACCTAAATGTCCATCAGATGTATATCCATACAACTTAGTACTATCTGGAAATAAAAAGCAATGAAGTACTGACATACTGAAATTTGGTATAACATGGATGAACCTTGAAAACACTATACTAAGTGAAAGAAGCCAGTCACAAAATCTACATAATGTATGCTTCCATTTATAGAAAATGTCCAGGAGAGGCAAATTTATAAAGACAGAAATAAGATTAGTGATTTCCTGAGGTAGGATTGTGTGTAAGGAGACTGGGGATTTACTGGGTATGGAATTTCTTTTTGGGGTGATGAAAATGTTCTAAATTAGATTGTGGTGATGGTTGTATGACTTTGTATATATGCTAAAACCCATTAATTGTATACATTAAATGGGTTTGTGGCATATGAATTATATTATAATAAAGCTGTTTAAAAAAGGGGTGGAACACTGGATAGCTGGTCTGGGACAAGAAATTACACCTGTTAGGTGAACACTTCTATTCCCCACTCCCTCATAACATCTAATCAAATAAACGGTCTCCATATTTTGCTCACTATACTCTAGCCTTCCAAGCAACACCCAAAACGATCATTTTAGAAATGTGAACCACATAATGTTACCTCCCTAGTCAAAACCTTCCGACTTCCTCCTTTTATATTTTGAAGAAAATGAAACCCTTTACAATGGCCCACAGAGTTCTGCATGATCTGACTTCTGCCTACTTCTTTGACTTGATTCAGTTTTACTCTCTTGATGCTACAGTGGCCACTATGCAGTTTCCTTTCTGTTCAAGACAAGCTTCTGAACAAGACAAGTTCTTTCTTGCCTTTTGGCTTTTGCACCAGCAATGCCCTCTGCTTGTGATGTTCCCCCTTCCTGTGGGTCTGCTCCGGGTTATCTTTTAAGTTACTGCTCAGATATCATCGACAGAGGTGCCTTCCCCTACCACTCTATTTCAGGTAGCCTCACCTTTCCTCTCCCAGTCACTGCCCATGATACTACACAGCCTCTGTTACTATCAGCTGGTTTGCTGTGTTCCCCTCTGCTAGGATATAAGCTTCTTAGGTCAAGAACTTTGCTGGTCTCAAAGGCATGGTATCATTAGCACCTCTGATGGTGCAGGCATGCAACACATTTGTTGAACGAATGAATACACGAAGTGTTGGAAATGCATGGCGGGACCTTAGATTTTACCTCCTCTCCCAACAGGAGGAGTGGTTTAAGGCTCTTGGGAAAGGTAATGTGAAAGTACAAAAACAAAGTGATTTTATATAGTCAACATGTGAAGTAAGAGTGTGAAAAATATTACCAGCTCCACTTAAGAGATATAGAACCAAAGGGGTTTGACTTCTACCAACAGACAAAAATAAGATACAAAATTAAAAACAAAAATGCTTCTCCAAGATCACAAAATAAAGCTCCAGTTTCTAATTCTTATTTTAAGAGATGAACTCTAAGTTCTAGGCTATTGACATCAACTTTTGTAATATTTCCCTACTTTTCTTCTCTGTTTCTCCCCGTTTTTTCTGTTTGATGCTACAGTAAGTTTCTTTGCTCCGGCCTATTGTTCCTACTCTTCAAAGCGTCAGCCATATTTGAATGTGTGGTGACCTCTGGTGATTTATTCTTTGAAAGCAAATTCATATTTTGATGCATTCTGGCATTTGCTTTTTAGAACCTTCGTTTTAAAATTCTTCTTAGAATTTGCATCACTTTTCAGATCAAGAGCCTGTACTGCAATCTAGAGACACTTAGACCACTTTGCTCTTATGAGATGATGAGGAATATATTTTAACTTCAGTTTTTTAACTTCTTTTGGAATCACAGACCCTTTGGGGAGCCCAGCGAAGATGGTGGACTCCCATCTCCCCTCATAAAACACATACATACACACACGTGAACACACTGTATCCAATTTCCGTCCTGTTTCGGATTTCTGGCTTAGTGCTTCAAGGAACAATCTCAGCTCAAAATGTATCCAACTTGGTTAATCTTAGGTCTAGGACAAGGTAGCAGCATTTAAAAGTAAAAATTGGCCAGGCTTCTTGCACTTTTCCTCTTGTGGCATTGCTCACAGGCTGTTCTCCTGGTGGAATTCCTGCCTTGGTCTGCTTCTAAACTGTTCCAGGATAAGTTCTCTCTCAGTCACTCACCACCTGGTTTTCTCTGCCCACAAGATTCACGAAAAATAGAAAATGAAGTTAAGCTTCATATGGCCAGAGTGGTCATATGAACAATGCCAGAATATTTGGTTCATACTGCCTTCTCAGCACTAGGAAAAAGGAAACCTCCACCATGTTTTCCTATTAGTTCTCTGGCTCCTCTGCGTCGATGACCATTGGTGACTAACACTACCACCTTATACGGTTGTTTATTATCAGGGTATGTATCACATTACAAAGGTGAAAATTTATAGGTATGAGTACTCTATGTGCCTCTTGCCAAATAGTTCTTATTCCAATATGGAGATTACTTAGAATTGCTCAAAATCCTGAGTGCTGTTAACATCATCGGCAAAAACATTCTGAAGCCAATTTGGCAAATATACATCAAAATCCTTAAAAATGCAGATACTCTTTTTTTAAAAAATAAATTTATTTATTTATTTTTGGCTGTGTTGGGTCTTCATTGCTGCACGTGGCCTTTCTCTAGTCATGGCGAGCAGGGACTACTCTGTTGCTGTGCGCGGGCTTCTCATTGCAGTGGCTTCTCTTGTTGTGGAAAACAGGCTCTAGGTGCTTGGGCTTCAGTAGTTGCGGCACATGGGCTCAGTAGTTGTGGCTCACGGGCTCCAGAGCGCAGGCTCAGTAGTTGTGGCGCACGGGCTTAGTTGCTCCGTGCCATGTGGGATCCTCCCGGACCAGGGCTTGAGCCCATGTCCCCTGCATTGGCAGGCGGATTCTTAACCACTGCGCCACCAGGGAAGCCCAAAATGTAGATACTCTTTAGCCAAGTAATTCCCCTTTCAGGATTGCATTTTAAGGAGATAATAATATACTTAGCAAACGATAACTATAAGGATATGAATCACAGTGGTGCCAAATAATTGGCAAAGAGGCAATTGTCCAATAATAGAAAATAGTTACTTATGTTGTAACATATCTATACTAAATATAATGCTCTCTGTATGTTAAACTAATGATATAGAATATTTAATAAGTTGAGAAAATGTTAACAATATGTACAGCTAAAAATTAGGTTCCAAAGTTGTATCTTTGGTGGAATCCTATTGTGACACTGTCATTTCATCCACAATCTATTCCAGCCCATCCCCACTGAGTTGCAGTCATGTGATTTGGGCAGCATTTACCACACTCTCAGCTCCAGGAGTCAGCGTTGTTGGGTTTAGCCAATCTTCTGGCTGTAACAAGGTCTAAGCCAATTAGCACATCCATAGTCCTCTGGCTACAGAGGCTGGCCAAATCAGCATGCAACTCAGGACTCCTGTTTTGCAGTTGGGAGAATGAACACTGTTTCTCGCTGTATAAGAAAAAACAAGTACACAGTCCTGATTATCTTGGGCAACTATTCCACTACATGAGGAAAACCAGCCTGAGGTTGAAGAGTAGTTGAGAACTGCAGAGTAATGGATCTGGAGCTTTGATAAATCAGGCTGAAGCCTAATACTTCTAGATGTTTTCAGGTGCAGAACCAATAATTCCCATTTGTTAACTTACCTAGCATGAGCTTTGTTTTCTGTACTTGCTATCAAAAACATCCTACTTACTATGGACTCTAAGTAAAAACAGTATTTATTTATTACAAAGCTAAACAAAAAACTATCAATAATAGTTGTCTCTTGGTGGTAATTTATTACTGATTTTTTTCTCTCTGCTTTGTGCCTTTCTGTAATTCCAGGTTTTCTATAATGAATATGTATGTTATTTTATTTAGGAAAACCCCCCAAATATAAGGATAATTAGAATTGTAATAATAATCATCACTTAAGCCAAAACCATCACATCTTTTTGTGGATGGTGATAAGACAAAGTAACTCTTCAAGTGGAGGAAAATAATTTATTTCCATGTTTATACCTTTCAGTCATGAATGTAAAGGTCTTACTCCTAAGAATCTTATTAATGTCTTCTAATAAGTTTATTAAAAAATACAAATCTAATTAGTTCAAGATCATGGCATCAGTAAAAATTGGTTTTAGGTGTACCGATGTTCAGGTAGAGAGGCAGTGTGGGCATAGTGGAAAAAACACTAGGCTTGGAGCCCCAGCTCTCCCGTTTCCTAGCTGTTTGATCTCAGGCAATTACTTAACCTCTCTGAATCTTAATTACTTCAGGTAAGAAACTGTGGGTTGGACTAAATGTTATCTACAATCTTTGCATTTGTGAAATTCTATATTTCTATAAATGGCTCTATATTTCTATAAATGCTTTATATTTGAATAGAACTGACAGGCACTGCCTGCTTTGGGAAGTATAAGTAGGTTTAACTCTCATTACAACTTTGATAGATTGGTAGAGATTTCTGCAAAGCTGTGTTAAGAAGGTTTCTGAGGGTTCATATGGACTCAGCAGGAAAAAGTGCTATGATCTATTAACAATGTTGCTGTGCAGAAGAAAGGGAGAGTGTTGCCATGCCATAGTGAATGTCTGAATCACCAGGCTGGCTCATACGCACATTACTCGTTAATAATAATAACCTCATTACTGCGCCTTTTAAAATTTATAGCAGTGCCCAAAATGTTTTCAAAGTGAAGTGACTGTGAAGGAAAGGCACCAAAATGTATCTGCTTCCTTTCTCCTTTTCCTTTACTTTCTTTTAATCACCGGTAGTATAGACTGAATAAGAGCTTGCCTAAATAAAAGCAAAACTCTTTGTAGTTGAGAATTCAGAAGGAGAGTTCTCGCTTGGTTCCTTACATTTGATATTTCTTGTAGAAGGAGCCATGAATTATAAGTTCCTAGCTAGTCAGCAAATGTCCTCATAGCAGCTCTGATAATGGGTAGGGCTGTCGGTGAGAGGTTTATTTGCAACCATGTTCACTTCTTGCTTCTGTCAAACTCATCCTCAGCATGGAACTCCAGCAGAAACCCTTGAATAAAGATCAACGTCCTGGAGAGAAGCCAGAGGAGCCAGAGTCAGGAGCCGTGTATCACTGCCACAGCAACTCCAAGGCCACAGAGAACAGGGCAAAGGAGCAAGTCTATGCCAAGTGGAAACTCTGTGCTGCTTCAGGAACATGCTTAGTTTTCATGATTGCAGAGGTCATCGGTGAGTATTTCTCAAGACTTCTCTGATTAAACAAGCAAACAAAACCCTGCATCATCACAGGAGAGTTGCCTAAGTTCTTTTAAAAAAAGACTGAATATTTTATGCAAATGTAACAATAGTAACAATATGTTCATTTGAGATAAGTTGGAAAGCAGAAGGAAACAAAATAAAATTAATCACAATCCTACTTTTGAGTGATAATCTTCAATAACATTATGGAGTATTTTCCTACGGTATATTTTCTATTCATAGCTCACAATTTTTTTTAACATAACTGAGAGCACACAATGCTTTTGGCCATGCCATCAAATACTCTTTCAAAAACATTTCTATGCCTGAACAATATTCTATAATATGCTCTACTGTGATTTACATAACCATCTCTCTATTGTTAGAAACCTAGGGAGTTTTTTCCTGCTTATGGACAATGCTGCAATGAAAAATCTGGAATAAAACTCTGCTTGTTTTTCTGGATAATTCCTTCAAAGAGATTCCTAAAAGTGGAGATAACTAGTTGAAGGACATGAATATTTTTATTACTTCTTTATGCACATTGCCAAACTGCTATCCAGAAAGCCTGAAACAATTCCTATGTCTGCCAGCTCTACATGAGAATGATTCTCTCTCCAAATCTTTCCCAGAACTTATTTTAATCTTTCAAAAATCTTTGCTAATGTATAGATGAACATGCTTTATTTTAATATGCATTCCTTTGTTACTATTAATATTATTTGCATGTTTATTAATGATCTGTATTTCCTTTTGTTAATGCATTTCCTATTTGCCTCGTAATATCTGTGGCTCACTTGTTTTTTCAGATAATTTGTAATTCTTTATATTGATCTCTGGGAGCTCTTTTTTTTTTTTTTTTTTTGCGGTACGCGGGCCTCTCACTGTTGTGGCCTCTCCCGTTGTGGAGCACAGGCTCTGGACGCGCAGGCTCAGCGGCCATGGCTCACGGGCCCAGCTGCTCCGCGGCATGTGGGATCTTCCCGGACCGGGGCACGAACCCGTGTCCCCTGCATCAGCAGGTGGACTCTCAACCACTGTGCCACCAGGGAAGCCCTCTGGGAGCTCTTTATATAGTTATTAAACTTTTGTTATATCTGTTATTAGTACTATTCTAGTTTGTTGTTTACTTTTTAGTTTTTTTTAATTTTTGGTTTGACTTAGAGAAGTTTCAAATTTTATAGAGCTAATTGTATCAAACATTTCATTTTGAGCTGATTTCTTTTATGGCTCTTTCACTATTTTAGTGCTTAGTAAGCCTTTCCTACCTACTGAGAAGATAAATATCATTTTGTTGTTCAATTTTTTGCATTTAATTTTAAATCAATGTGAAATTATCTATGCTCTTAGCATTGAAAATTCTCTTTCTAAAGAGCTAACAAAGATTTACACATCATTTATGGAATAATTATTTCCTCCATTGATTTTTCTCCATATGACTTTTATCATTTATCAAATTTTTATAAATAATAGAGTTAGGTTCTAAGGTGTTTTATCTGTGCTGCTGATCTCGGTCAGTAGTAACATATTTAATGTAGATTTACATATTATAATATTTGTTGTTGTTTCCTCATTATCCTTTGTTTAACAGAAAAAAGGTAAAGGCTGTTCATTCCTGTTTATTACTCTAATTAAACATAAGAATAATTCTGTTCAGTTTCCTCCAAAATCTAATTTTGATTTTATTGGTATATAAATTAATTTGGGAACACAAATCTTCTTAAAATACTCAGTTTTTCCCTCCAGGAATACAGTATGTTTCTCCATTTATCCAGATATTCTACATCTCTCATCAAGTTAAGGTTTCATGTTTTTAGTTTGCTTGTTTTAACACAAGGACAACCTACTTCTTGCTAGAGTTATTTATAGTTAGTTTCTGTGTTTGGTTTATTCTTTCCAGAGGTGAGTGGGGTCTTCCTTTTCTCATGTCCTGCTTTCTAAATGGTTACTTTTGGGATTTTGGAAAGTTTTCATTTTGTATATTCAGTTTGTACTCAACAGTGTGTTTGAACTACTGTCATTCTAAATGTATCTCAAGTTAATTTTCCTTGTTCCTCTCTCATCTCTCCTCCTAGGAGATAATCCTCTCTTGTTCAAAAAAATTATATTTCTCCTTGCTTTCAATAGTTCTGTCTCTTCTGCAGGTTTCATATTTTTATCATGTTAAATAATATGCTAAATCAAATCATATGTTCAACTATTTGGCTGTTAAGTGAAATGTTTCCTGAGGGGTTAAGTATTTTTATTATGTTAATGAAGTATTCTCCTTGTCCTGGTTTTTTAATGGTTAATGGATAATCAAGGATGAGTGTTGACTTTTATCAAAAACCTTATCTTTTAAATTCATTCTGTTTTAAAACGTTTTTACCCATTGTTGATGTGTATTATATTAAGGGATCATGATGCATTTCTGGTATTAGGATGACAACAGCTAATATTTGTTTAATGCTTACTATGTGCTGGGAACTGTGATGAGTGCTTTCTACGTATCACCTTACTTAATCCTGATGAAATTCCTGAGAGGTAGGTCCTATTACGAATTGCACTTTATAGACCATAAACTTGAAGCACAGAGAGTTAAGTACTCGACTTTAACAACATCCTATCAGTGAGCAGGCAGTCTGAATTCCAGAGCTCATGTTCTTAGGCTCTCACTATGGTGACTAGACCTTGGTGGACCATTCTTTCAAGGCATTGCTCAATCTGAGTCACTAATATTTTTGTTAGGATTTTTACGTTGAAAAAATCGTTGTAATTTTTTTGATCACTGAAATTTAACTATTGTTTTCTGTTTTGGAGCTATTTTTCTCGGTTTTTGAATCTGAGTTATGCATATTAAAATGAAAAGTTTAGTTTTAATAATTTCCTTTTTATATACTGGGTTGGCCAAAAAGTTCATTCGGGCTTTTCCATAAGATGTTAAGGAAAATCCAGAATGAACTTTTTGGCCAACTCTATAAAAAACCTAAAACAGTTTATATGACATTGTAATTATTCTTTCTTTTTAAGAACTCCCTGATAAATTGTCTGACTTCAGAGACATTGTTGGAGATAAGTTTTTCATATATTTTAGCTTCTTCCTCATTCATGGACATACTCAAAATTTCTACTTCTTGAGTAAATTCTGGTTATTTATAAATCTCCCAAGTCATTCATCTCACTGAAATTGTCAAATTTATTATCATACAATGGAACATGACAGTCTTATATTGGTATTCTCTTATTTATTCCAGCTCCTTTCTCATTTTAATATTGTTTGTATATTTTTACTTAGTTTCCTTGATAAAACTTTATTTTATTGATATATATTTTTTTATTGAATATATTATTATTTTCATTTTCCTTCTGTGTTCTAATTCATAATTTTGGCTTTAAAAATATTTTTACTTCCTTTCTTTTCTCAGAGTTGTAGTCTTATTGCATATTTTAATATCTTAAGTTATATCCTTATTTAACATATTTGTATCCTTTCTTTTTATTAATAATAAAGCTATGTACAGCTATAAACTTAATCTAAAGGTTTTGGTATGCTGTGGTATCTTATTTATAATTCTTTTTACCAAAAAATTAACAAGAACACTATAAGCTACCTATATAGTACCATAGGCTACTACCACTCTTACCACTATAACTTGTTATACTCTGTTACCAATATTTTGGCTTCATTTTCTCTTTATTACCCCCAAAGAGTGCTAAATTAATAATAATCTGAGAGTGGAGGAGAATCTGTTAAGCTTTTTTTCTTTTTTAGCACTATAGTAGCAAGCAATTAGAATTAGTTTCTTCAAGTTATGGAGTCTTCTGACCTATACACATATACTTTCACAGTTTTTGAAAACTGGAAGAGAGCTTAGACCCAATCCGGTCCAAGAATCCAGAGTTGCTATGAATCCAGAGCTGGTAAATAACCTGCCAGTCAAAATTTTTTTAAAAAATTGAAACCACACAATTTCTAGAGCCAGGGTGAGGCTTTTGAATGAATGACTTAATAGCTTGATAGAGCTGCAAAGAATTTACTTTTAGCAGCTCCAATCTGGAAAACTCCCTCTGGAAATCCATTGATATCTACATTAGAGGGGCATTCTTCTTTGCGGTACGCAGGCCTCTCACTGCCGTGGCCTCTCCCACTGCGGAGCACAGGCTCCGGACGCGCAGGCTCAGCGGCCATGGCTCACGGGTCCAGCCGCTCTGGGGCATGTGGGATCTTCCCGGACCGGGGCACGAACCCGTGTCCCCTGCATCGGCGGGCGGACTCTCAACCACTGCGCCACCTGGGAAGCCCGGGGCATTCTTTTTTATTATTGAAAGTCACGAGACTACGGACAATTTTCAATTGCTCACGTAAGAGATCAACAAAACGGAAAATCTACAAAACATAATCCATTTGAAACATGATTTGAAAAGCTGATGTTCTGGACGTTCACAGCCTTCCAAATAAAGTACTGGCACAACCCCATGCAAACACAGCTCAGCAGCATGTATAAACTGGCTTGTTTTCTGCACAACTTTCTTCTCTTGCTTTTCCCGGAAATCATGTGGATGCCGAGAATAGATGCATATTCTCCCCAGCTGATATCTAATTAATATTCTGAAATGAGATGGCCTCCCAATCACAAAACACAGTTTTCTCCTTGTACCTTTCCGTATGCCCTGTCAATTTGTTTCTAAAATTTGTAGAGGGGACATGGGAAGCTCTGCACTTGGAGTGAGCAAATCAATCTCCTCCTTTCCTTCTCATTCCTAATAATTAGTCTATGAGTTCAAATCTGGCTTTAGGGTCAGAAGAGAGTGATGTTGTCGGTAAAGGAATTAAGTGGATACTGACAGAAAATCATTTGGAATTTGAGCTGTATTGATGTTGAGCTAATTTTCCTAAAACATTGCTCTCGTCATGTTAATTCTGTTTTCAAAATTCTTCAGTGGCTCACCTTTGCCATTTCAGTCCTTCACAACCTTTTCCCCACCACGTTAAGCATAGGACATTTTACTGAGCACAGCGGCAAACTGACAAGTATTCTTGTAGCAGAAAGAGGCTGGTTCAGGGGCCCTCTCTGTGGTAGGCCCTACTCAGCTGCACCAAGTGAAGAGAGAGCAATATATTGGAAAACTCTGGCATCCTGCACAAAATGAAAAATTCTTACTTTGGCTTTCAAGTTATTCCACCATTTGCCTGCCAAACTGACTATCAATCTTTTTCTTTTACTACTTCCCTCTATGACTCTTCTTCTGTTTCAGCTATTTATTCATTCTATGCAAAATAATCATTGCACCTTAAGGTCTCTGTAACTTTTGCTTATGCCTTTTGATTTACATGGAAAACCCTCTCATTCTCCATAGTCATCAAAACCCTAACCATCATTCAAGACCCCAACCCACAACTCACCTCCTTCCTAAAACCATTTTTGACCATGTCAGAGAAAGCAGGTAGTATTCTCAGATGACTTTTGGGAATTTGGGGGGTCCTCCTGCAGGATATGGGATCTGAGCAAAGCCTTGAAGGATAAGTAGGAATGGAGAGGTGACTAAGAGGGAGATGAGAAGGGCCTTTCAGATGGAGCGCCTTGAATGCAGTCCAGGAGTTAGTACATATCAGCCTTACCTGGAAAGATTTTGAGTTCTTAGGTCAGCAATAGGACAAGAAATCTGTATTCTTAGAAGGAAAAGCCTAAATACAGATCTGAACATGTCACAACCTTGCCTCAAAATCACAAAAAGATCCCTTTGTCCCACAGGATAACATTCAAATCCTTTAGCATTACATGTGACACCGTACACAAGGGTCCCCAAGCCACCTTTCCAGTCTCATTTCCCGTTATTTCTCCAACACACCACACCTACTTTTCCACAAAGGTGCCCCATTCTTTCACTTCTCTCTTTTTGTTCTTGCTCTTATCTCCTTCTGAGAAACTCTTCCTTTCTAGCTAATTCTTACCCCTCCCTCCTGTGGAAAGTCCTTCAGGGCTCCCAGTGGGAGTGGCGTTCTGATCCCCTAGCCCATGACGGCTGTTTTCTATACAGTGAGTGTTAGACAATGGGATCACTGAAGACAGGAACTGTGCTTTGTTTAACTTTGTTTATTTTCGTATACCCTATCCCTGGGATGTGCACAGTAAGGTCTCAATACATCCTGGCTGGATGATTGAATTAACTGTCGATAATACCCCATGCTTTCAGAAGCAAATGCAAATTCAGTCACAGACTACCTCTTACAAACAGTTTACTCCATGGGAGTCAGCATGATTCCCCACAGTTTTTTGGATTGTTCTTATAAGCAGCTTGGATGGTTGCAGAATGCTTCTCAGTTCCCGGGTCTCCATATAACCATGCTGCTTCCAAAGCAAGCCCTTTTTCTTTCCCAGTTAGCTCCTGACTCAGCTGGGCCTGTTGAAGAACCCCTGTGAGACTTCATTTCCTTGACTTAAGCTACAATTTTAGCCCAGCATACACCATCATTCATCACCACCATTCATCGCTAAGACTGCGGCATGCTGCTCATCTGTGTGCAGTCATTCCCTGGGCAAGAAATAATGCACTATTAACACAGCTTTATTATCAGGCCCAAGCTTGGCAGACAGAGCAACATCAGGGGATAATTGGAAGGACAGCTGATTTGTTAGCAAAATGTTGCTTTTTGGCTAATGAATCATTCTGATTTTTGCCCTGACAGCTCAGTAACAAGCTTGAGGACTACTTTGCTTCAGACCATTAAACTTTGACAAACCGGATATTACCTATAGCTAGAGCCGGCGATCTCTGGGGCTTATTGCAATTATGAACCTTATATGCAATTTTTTAAAATCATTAGTTGAGACAAGGTGAGTCTGATGATGGAGGGGCTGATGACTGACAGTCTCCGTCGCTTTGTTTGCACACAAGGCAATAAACAGCTTCTGGGAGGACTAACCAGTCAGCGGAAGCTCTTTGCTGGGAAGATGTAGTAACAACAATAAAGGTTATTGCACTCAAACAACAGCCCTGTTCGAGAAGGAAAAGATAAGGTTGTCCTTTTGACTTCTATTTTAGAGGCTGGAGGTCTTTGCACAAAGGAGAACTAGACAGAAGTACAGGGAACACACCAGATGGAGAGAAAAACAAGGCAGGTGTCCTACGGCTTGGGTTCTCTTCCTGTGCTTTACTGGACTGTTGGTGCATTCAAGATTATCATACTAAGTGAAGTAAGTCAGACAGAGAAAGACAAATATCATATGATATCGCTTACACGTGGAATCTAAAAAAATGATACAAATGAACTCATTTACTAAACAGAAACAGACTCACAGACATAGAAAATAAATTTATGGTTACCAAAGGGAAACGGGGTGGGAATAAATTAGGAGTATGGGGTTAACATATACACACTACTATATATAACATATACACACTACCATATATAAAATAGATAATTAACCAGGGCCCACTGTACAACACAGGGAATGCTACTCAGTATTCTGCAATAACCTATGTGGAAAAAGAATCTGAAAAAGAATAGATATATGTATATGTACAACTGAATCACTTAGCTGTACACCTGAAGCTAACGCAACATTGAAAATCAACTCTACTCCAATATAAAACAGAGATTTTTAGAAAAGAATCTCATTGGAAGGTACATGCCCTTTCTTCTTACTCCTCCCCACTATTCAGAACAGCGATCTCAAAACCAGGTGGATAACATAAATTAGCGGAGCAGAAGGAAGTGGTAAAGACTGTGGTAAAATTACAAGTCAAATAACAGCACATCAGGGGGCCAGATTGTGTCATTTGGTTTACAGACCAGAGTCCAGGTCCTCAGTCTGGAGACCCTTGCAATCTGGCCTGCACCTCTCCTGCCTCCTCTTTTTAGATTTCTTTTGAATCCTCATGCCCCAGTCTAACTGGGATGTTCTTCAAATGTTCCCCACATTTTATCCCAGGAATGGCCTCTCTCATGCAATTCACTTCTACATGTTCAAATCCTACGCACTCTCTGGATCTTGGTTTCTTTACTTGTCAAATTGGGGGAAAGAGGTGGATTAAATCAAAGTTAAGACCCTTTCTCGTCTTCCGTTCTGTGAGTCTGTGGCATTTTCACCAACCGCGGTTAGTATGTATATGATCTAGTTGCACTCTGGGGCCCTAACCCCATATTCTATTCTGCATCCCCCAGGTGGACACATTGCTGGGAGTCTTGCTGTCATCACAGACGCTGCCCATCTCTTAACTGACCTGACCAGTTTCCTGCTCAGTCTCTTCTCCTTGGGGTTGTCATCGAAACCCCCCTCCAAGCGGCTAACATTTGGATGGCACCGGGCAGGTACAGTTCATCAATTGAGTATTGACACAGAGTAATGCTGCAGAGTCAAACCGAGGATAAAAATGGAAGGGACAGTGCAAAGCCTTGTTTGAAAATCCCTTAGAGGTACGTGGTAATGTGTGTTCTCAATGCTAATTCTGCTAACAGCCAGATTAATGGCGCTACCTCTAACTCCAGTGGGACAACAGGAACACATACATCACTTTAGCAAACACCCCAGTCCAAGAATCTCAGTGTGCGGTAACAGCCATGATACCATTCATTAAATGACTCGGCATCTGGGAGAGAGGGTGGGGTGAAGCTTCTACCATTTTGCAAAGTAAAGCAAAGAGAGTTGGAGAGATTGAAGAACTTCTTATAGGGGGGTTGGGGATAGAATATGGACTTTCCTGCTCACACAGCATTTAGCCATTCAGTGAATGGCTCGGCTGGATATCTTGTTCAATCAGCCATCAACAACAACAAGAAAAGGAGAAGGAGGAGGAAGAAGAGTCAATGAAAGTTTATTTTTCCTCTTTCTTAGATCTGGTTCTTTGACGAGTGATAGCTTGCTCTTGTCTAGGAATGGGCCCAGGTATGATGAGGGTTTACTACCTGGGAAGCTTTTACTGTGGCTCATTTTTACAATCCACCTGGCTCTCCAACACATACTGTCACTCCACTTCTCCTCCTCTGTATTATTCCTTATATCAGCTGGAGGAGCTACTGGCTGAATGTACAAATCATGTGTACAAAGAGGTACAATTCCATATTTTCACACCTGTTGAGAAAATCAGTGTGGAGGAGATCTGAGGGCAGAGCTTTGGGCAACATGCTAACACGGCCAGCGTTCACCAAAAGGTGCCAATAGACAGAGACCACAGCTTGTAGGCTGACAATTGTGGATTGTGGTTTTTCAAGTTTAGAAGGATAGGAAGTTCTAATTTCATGTCAAACAACTTATCAACACAGGTGTTTTAGACTGCCTTTCCTTTAACACTGAGAGAGAGAGAGAGAGAGAGAGAGAGAGAGAGAAGGAGGGGTGAGGCAATAAACATCAATAAAAAGACTTGGTGACAATGTGATTTAAGATGCTTTTCAGTCCCTGAATAGGGCTACACTTGGAAAACATGTACCTTTGGCTGAGCACCCATCATTTATCTGCATAAATTTTTACATGTATTTTACCCTTTATGATACCATTGGTCAAAGCTGCTTTGTAAACACAGGGAAGACTCAGAATTTAGAATGCTGCTTGAACTTTCTCATCCTGGTGATGGAAGTCTGTGAGCACTGACACTGTAGAAGACCAGGGCTGTTCAATAGGGCTTTCTGCTTCAAGGGAAATACTGTATAATAGATAATACAGTGTGGTCATGGAGCACTTTAGATGTGGCTAGTTCTACTGAAGAACTGGATTTTTAATTTTACTTATTTTAAATTTAAATAGCCACATGTGATTGATGGCTACCATATCAGGCAGCACCTCCATAGATCTATAGGTGAAAATCAACTAGCACAAATCAACTAGCACATGTTTGTTTACATCAAACATGTAACTTCATGGATAACTTTGTTGAGAAAGAAGCTAAGTACAAAAAGTGAGTTTATGTAAAGATAATGGTAATACGTTCACCCCGATGTTCATAGCAACATTATTTCCAATTTCCAAGATATGGAAGCAACCAACAGCTGAGGGGATGAAGATGTAGTGTATATATACACATATTTACATACGTATACATACACATACAATGGAATCCTACTCAGCCATAACAAGAATGAAATTTTGCCATTTGCAACAACACGGATGGACTTGGAGGGCATTATGCTAAGTGAAATAAGTCAGACAGAGAAAGACAAATACTCTGTGATATCACTTATATGTGGAATCTGAAAATTACAACAAACTAGTAAATATAACAAAACAGAAGCAGACTCACAGATGTAGAGAACAAACTAGTGGTTACCAGTGGGGAGAGGGAAGCGGGGAGGGGCAAGATAGGGGTAGGGGATTAAGAGCTACAAGCTATTATATATAAAATAAATAAGCTACAAGGATATATTGTATAACACAGGGAATCTAGCCAATATTTTATAATAACTATAAATGGAATATAACCTTTAAAAAGTTTGAATCACTATCTCATACACCTGAAATTTACATAACATTGTACATCAACCACACCTCAATTAAAAAAAAATAGGGTGTTAAGTGGCCAATGAGACAGGGGGCATGTGAATATGGTAAAAATCATGAAAGTGTATGTAAATGACTGAAGTCTGGGAAATAATATGTTACATTGCTCTGCTTTAAAAGGGGGAAGGTCGGAATTATGAAATGTGCCCGACCACTGACTCACAGAATATTTCTAGAGCCTTGTAGGTTTTTAGAACCTATTTACAAGGTTGAGTGAAAGATCAAGGTGAGGTGTAAGGAACTTCTAAGTGAGCAAACATACTTCACTTAGAGGGAAGCCTGAACACTATCTTATCTTTAAATGTTCATGTAAATGTCTACATTCTGACACTTTTTTTCCTTACTCTTGCTTGTAAAATGCAGTTAGAGTGTTGATATACCTTGGAGTTTGTCTCTGTGTTTATAATATGTTGGGTTGGCATATGAAACTCATTTTCATTAAGTCTCTGAAGGATTCCCTTTTTACTATTTTACAGTGCTGGCAAGTTGTAAGTGTTTTATGGCAAAATTAAGAGTTTCTAAACACGTTTTACTCTGTGTCCCATTATTTCATCTCCTAATAAGTTTCAATCATTTTAGCACCTGTTGAAATTAAAATCTCTCAGGAAAACAGCAAGGGTAGGCAGCCATTAATATGCTTTAAAAATTTGCTGAAAATTACTTAGTAATATGGAGCATAATGAACTCAGACACTGGTGTTTTATGAATACAACATTAACGTGTCTCATCTTAGTGCTAAAATCCATCCACACTTTTGCTTTGCGAATCACCGAGTAAGCTAGTGTGAAGCCTCTCTTTTTTTGGGGGGGAATGGAGCATTAATATCTTATGACTCTTGGGGAGGTTAAGGTGATTCACAAATTCTTTGTGTATGTGTGTCTGTGTGCATTTTGAATCCCTAGAGATCCTTGGTGCCCTGCTGTCCATCCTATGTGTCTGGGTGGTGACTGGTGTGTTGGTGTACCTAGCATATGAACGCCTGCTGTACTCCAATTACCAGATCCAGGCGACCGTGATGATCATTGTTTCGAGCTGTGCGGTGGCAGCGAACATTATGTAAGTCACCCCACACACTGCCCGTGAAGCTTGTCTGGACATAGATTTGTGGGTTTGCTGTTGTTGCTATTGTTTGTTTTTAATTCCTCCCGGACCGGGGCACAAACCCATGTCCCCTGCATCGGCAGGCGGACTCTCAACCACTGCGCCACCAGGGAAGCCCCTACAGTGTGTTTTAATATTGGCTTCTAATAGCTACCGTTTTGAATGCTTCCTATGTGCCAGAGAACGCGCTGAGATCTTTTGATCTATTTACATTATCGAGCTCAATGTTCACAACACGCATACCGTACAGATTAGGAAATTGAAGCTCAGTGAGGTTAAATAAACTGCCAATGAGGCAGTGCAGAGCAGGATTTGAAAACAGACCCACCAAACCCAGAATTGAGCTTCTAGCCACTCTACTCTCTCACACAAATTGATGGTTCCATGTGGGATGTGACCTACTCCTATTCTTTTTGTTACATGAACACATTATGAGTTCCCAGAGACCTGGGTTGGAAGAGATAATTTTTATTTACTTCAGTCCCCTTTCTACTTTTGAATTCTCTTTTGCAATATCCCCATAAAGTGGTCATTAGTTTCATATATTTTAACAGAATAATAAGGAATTTATTTCTCTCAAAAGCAGTCTATCTTAGCTTTGCATCATTATGATTGCATGAAAACTCTTAAGCTGTGCTAGCTAAACTCTCTCTTTAGTTTCCATCTCTTGGTCCATTCTCTCATCCAGGCAGTCTTAAATCATTCTTAGAGGAAATGTGATCATGCCCTGCTGGACATGTGATCCTTGCCATACTGGTCTGGTCTTCCCAAATGAACTATCTGATTGCTCATGACAATGCGGAGCTGAAGCCAGGGCTTTGATTCTTTTTGGTTGATTTGATCTTTCCGATTTGATAGTCTGATTTTGGGCAACGTTACTTTAAACTCCATCTATCTATCCTTCCATCCATCCATCCATCCATCTACCTACCTACCTATCATCTGTGGTAGTCACAATAATGGTCCCTCAAAGATTTCCACATTCTAATCCTTGGAACCTCTGAATATGTCAACTTACATGGTAAGAGGAACTTTGCAAATGTGGTTAAGGATGGATCTTGAGAAGGGGAGACTATCCTGAATTATCCAGATAGGCCCAATGTAACCACAAAAGTCCTTATAAGAGGGAAGTATGAGGTCAGAGGGGAGAGAAGATGCTGCATTGCCGGCTTTGAAGATGTAAGTGACCTCTAGAAGCTGGAAAAGGTAAGAAAATGAATTCTCCCCTAGAGCCTCCAGAAGGAATGCAGTCCTGAATACTCATTTTAGACTTCTGACTTCCAGAACCGTAAGATAATAAATTTATGTTGTTCTAAGCCACAAAGGCTTTGTGGTAATTTGTTACAGCAGCAATAGAAAACCATCCACGTATCACCTGTCTATCTTGCAATGTAACATGATACGTTCAATGAGGTAGGTTCACGAATGGAAGAAGACAGTGACGAAGAATGGCATTTTAAACAGCGTTGTTTTGTTTTTGTTTTCTGAGAGCGGGCACAAAGGAATCCCTGGAATTAGAGGGTAGTCTGGGCACAAAGGAATCCCTGGAATTAGAGGGTAGTCTGAGCGTGTGTACTTTGAATAAGTTCCTCCAGGCACTTTCATGTCCTTAGCTTGTACCTGCCTCAGTTCCTCATCCCTTAGTTTGGGACCCATTGCTCAAAATCTCTAAGCTAAACAATTAGAAGAGTGGTATCTGATCTGCTGTCACTGACTAGATCACTATTTCTACCCAGTTAACTTGAAAATGTGTTTCATATTGGCCCTGGGAGAAAAAGTATGGGAAGATCAATGCAAATCTATCACTACTAGGAGACAAATAAGCCAGACCACATGTCCTGCTGACTGGGAGTCAATACCATCATCTTTGCATAAGAAGAACAATATGTCCCCAGGGCGGCAGGAACAATAAAAATGTTAATAATTTCCCGAGTCATATGTCACATAGGTTGTGTGTATGCCGCATAAAGATGAAGAATGCACCCGGTTAACTACCGCATAAATCTGGCACCTTGATGATCGAGTGTGACTTTCGAAATAGATACCATCCAAATTTCCTTTTTACTACCACTGCTTTCGAACTTCGACCCTAATACTACATGTGCTTTTCATGCTTACAAAGACCAGGGAATTGAAAAGCATTGACTTCCCTGTGCAAGCAGGAAGTTATTTATGGATAAGGATACTGAGTGACTCGAATGTTTACTCCCAGAACTGGGATCACAGGTTTCAAGTTCTGCTAGATGCTGTATTGTCTGACCGCAGAGATATCAGAACCATAATTTGGGAATAAATCTATTCCTTGGGAGCCCAAAATCAAGGTAGAAAGTTCTAACAGAAGTTGCTACGGGATTCTCGGATGAAGATTACGGACAGCGCCTTAAGGCTAAGTTTTTCTCTGCCTGCAACATTTCCTAGCCTATTAACTAGCCTATTTAACTCTAGTATAACCTTTCAAATCCAACTCAATTGCCTTGTCTAACTAAATCAGAGTCCCCTGTTGTACTATCTGTAGCACCAGTTCTTAATAGACTTAGTATAATTAGAATTTTCCATTTATGTGTGTCTTTCTAAAATCTCTGCCATCTCCATCATACTTAAAGCTACAATGGGGGAGGGACTACGTCTATTTTCACCTTTATGCCCCAAGCATTTAATAGTGCCTGGCATATAAGAATCCCTAAGTAAGTTTTCTTTTTAAATACAAAATGAGTAAAAGAATGGATAACAATGTGATGAGCATACATGGCAGACCTAGAAAGAAAGTCTATTAACTTCTTTCTAGGTCTGCCATGTATGCTAGGCATGTTAGGTTGTCTGAAGAACTTTAAATGGTAACTCCTAATTGAGGGTGAATTTCTGCCCAAACACTGACAATCTAAAAGCTGTAAATTATGTAATGTTCACATCTTGGTGGATAGCAGTCTCTCTGCTTTGTGACGATGGCCTGAGATTTAACAGACACCTACCTGCAAATAGACTGGGATACATGGCACTGAAAAATTATTTTTTTAAACCTTTGTTCCAAAATGTACAGAAAGCGTTTCTAGGCAAAACATAAGAGATATTACTCCTGGACTTCCCTGGTGGCGCAGTGGTTAAGAATCCGCCTGCCAATGCAGGGGACATTGGTTCGAGCCCTGGTCCGGGAAGATCCCACATGCCGTGGAGCAACTAAGCCCGCGTGCCACAACTACGGAGCCTGCGCTCTAGAGCCCATGAGACACAACTACTGAGCCTGCGTGCTGCAACTACTGAAGCCCATGTGCCTAGAGCCTGTGCTCTGCAACAAGAGAAGCCACCACAACAAGGAGCCTGCGCACCACAATGAAGAAAGCCCGTGCACAGCGACGAAGACCCAACACAGCCAAAAATAAATAAATATATTAAAAAAAAAAGAGAGAGAGAGATTACTCCTAAAGTTGTGGATAAACAGAATCAGGTACATAATTTATAGGGCCCACTATTAGTCTCTTTGACTTGGATTGGAGCTGTTAAATTATGCAATATGTTATATATACATATAACATTTATATACATTGTAATACATTAATATATTTCAGTCTCTTGATAAATAGCACAGTACTCTCATCATTGGCCATTAGGGAATTATTCAAATTTCCAATTCTCATGGAAATGAACAAAATTAAGTAAAATAAAAGATTAAAAAATCCAACTTTGAATAAGTTCACTACTTATTTTGTTTTATTGTTTTCTGCTGCTTTTTTGCATTTGAAACCAGCACATTAATTAAGCTCCCACCAAAGCTCAGCTTTAAGCCTAGCTCAGTGCCTGACATTCAGTAGACCCTCAATAAATATTTCCCCTCCTCATTGTCAAATACTTGGCATTTACCTAAGAGGTGATGGTTTCCAGTTTTAAAATGAAACAGAGTAGTGTTAATTAGATGGAAAAGAAAACTGAGGTGAATCTTCATTGTCTATCCTTGTGTGAACTTTTTTAAATTCCATGATACCATTGTGTTCAAAATTAGTTAAAAATAGTCCACTATAAAGCATTAATGTTTCAACTCTTTGCCATTTTGGGTAATACATGCTGTCGTCAACTCCCCATTGTGCCGCACAGATTTTTAAGGGTTAGTCTCGTGGGCCAAGGACATTGCTTTTTCTTCCAGACTAAGTGTGATTTTGCACCAGAGACCCGCTGGCCACAATCACAAAGAAGTGCAAGCTAATGCCAGTGTCAGAGCTGCTTTTGTACATGCCCTTGGAGATCTATTTCAGAGCATCAGTGTGTTAACCAGTGCACTTATTATCTACTTTAAGGTGAGTATGTTGGAGTTTACTCACTGTCTTAGTGATTTTATAGATTAGGTGGTACAGAAGCTGACCCTCCATTATTAACTTAAATGAGGGTGGACAGCCGGTTTGCCTACACAAACTACTTTACAAGGTTTAAACAAAGAAACTTTCAAAGCTTGAAACCTTAGACTTTCCAAATTCCTAAGAGCTATGTCTTTAACTGTAGGGCTGCCCATCTTTCAAGAAAGTAGTTCTTTCTGTTCTGCGGTTAAGATGGATTGCAATGCAACCATGAATAACTTAGGGTTCTTGGGTTGTAATCAACAGAAAAGGTCTGTAGCTCACTTAAGCCAAAAGTAGACTCATTGGCTGAAATTTATTGGATGTACTCCTCTACAGAAATCAAGGTAGAATAAAGAGCAACTTTTGGTATCTAGACTTCAGAAACTATCCAACTTCTGTCCCAGGCACCATGATGAAATGAATGTGACTCAACTAATCTTTTTCCTGTTCTTGTCACTCTGCTGAAGACTCATATTTCTGGGAAATGGAGCCCAATTGACATAGGTTGGGTCTTGTATCTGCTGTTTGGCTGGGGAGGGTAGAGCACCTGACTGATCTCCCACCATGGGAGACAGGTAACTTATTTCCAAAAAGTCAGGGTGTCAGTTGAAACTTGGAATAGATCCTGAGTGGGCCTCTGACCCCAAACAAATATTCACTACAAATCTCTATTTGGTAATACCAAGAACCAACAGAGTTGTGTAAGCGCGGAGGTAGGGGGGTAATGGAGGAGAGGAGTGTATAGCTCTGTCTGTTCACATCACGACTGCCCAGTTAGCAAGGACTCTATTATTTTTAGTGGAAAATGAAAACATGTAAATAAAAATTACAAAGACATGTCTGAATTCAATTGGGCAAATCCTCACTAAAAGCTTTAAGTTTAAGACCAAATCGTTCATAATTGTAGGGCGAGTGAAGTTTGAGAGTACTCTTACCAAGGTTATTCTTGCCGGGTTTCTTAGAAGTAATGAGGCACAAATTTTTCTGTGGCACCAGAACTTCATCACGGGCAGAACAGCAGGTGTCTTACCCTGAGGCCAAGGGCTCCAGCGGTGAGAAAGCACGAGAATGAGGCCTCAGTACATATTCTTTGGACTGTATCAAAGATGCCTGCCTTGAGTGTGTGTCATATTTAAGAGGGAAAGAAGTAAACTAACCCAGTCTGCCAAGACCAAGCTCTGGCTATACCTTGGTTACATGCAACCTCTGAACAAATGATATCCTTTCTTTTCATCATAATTAAGGATGAACAGTCATTGAATGTTGTACAAATGTGTGCATATTTTCATCACATTCTCTGTACTTCTATTAATTTGAGAGAAGCTAAATCAGGCCTTTTGAGAGCGCACTCAAGGATATCACTCTTTTTACTTCTTAAATTGTGGGGAGAGCATGTCCTATGGTCTCCCTTTCTTGAGTCACTGAGAGTTGAAAGCTTAGAAGAAGGACTGAGTCTTCAGGAAGTCTTGCCTCTGAGTTGGAGTTCAGTGTCAGGAGGGTGAATGGGTGACAGGGAGGGAAGGAAGCATGAGGGTTTACTTATTTGATCCATCAGACTTTCCGCATGGGAGGCCTGGATTCAATTAACTGAAATCCCCATATTTTCTAGCCAGACTATAAAATGGCTGACCCGATCTGCACATTTGTCTTTTCCATCCTGGTTCTGGCCAGCACCATCACTATCTTAAAGGACTTCTCCATCTTACTCATGGAAGGTAGGAATGATTTTCTTATTATTCCCAGCATTTGTGTTTTCTCTTCCTTATAATCACAAAAGGGAATGGCCTCAAGGCATGCTCACTGTGAGTCTGCATTATAGGGAAAGTGTAAACTTACAAGAAATTTTTGTGAAAAAAAATATGATTTTTATTCAATGGGAATACATAAATAAAAAGGATTGGCTTCTGTTTTCTTCAGCAACTGTTAAATGATATGGCATAGTATAAAAACAATACGTACAAACACCAGAATGAGTGATTCAGTGAGGGAGATACAGCAAAAATATAAAGTTATCCCTAAATATGTGGCAAATACCTAAGAAATATTGAATAAATCTATCCCTCAGGCAGCATTATAGCTACTATGAAGGACTTGCCTAAAACGCTCATTAGACTAGGCCAGCAGTTCTCAGACAGTGGCATCGGAACCACTTGGAGGGTCTGATAAAACAGACTGCTGGGCCCACCCAACAGTTCCTGAGACAGTAGGCCTGGGGCGAGGCCTGAGAATCTGAATTTTAACAAGACGTTGCCGCTGCTGGGCAGAGGCCCGTACTTTGAGAACCACTGGACTAGTCTCTTCATACCCCTGAAAGGGTTCTTCCATGAGGACACTGGGAGTGGCGCTTAGAAAATTCAATCACAACCAGAGATTTGCATCTTATCAAACATTCAGATGATCAAAAATAAGGCTCCCCTGGTGGCGCAGTGGTTGAGAGTCCACCTGCCGATGCAGGGGACACGGGGTTGTGCCCTGGTCCGGGAAGATCCCACGTGCCGCGGAGCGGCTGGGCCCCGTGAGCCATGGCCGCTGGGCCTGTGCGTCCGGAACCTGTGCTCCGCAACGGGAGAGGCCACAATGGTGAGAGGCCCGCGTACCGCAAAAAAAAAAAAAAAATAGCCATACGTCGGCTGAGCTTCTCTTTCCTGTCCAGCACATTTTGACCGAAGGTAGACACAGTCTCAGAGTACAGCTGCCTTCACGACAGCTCCCCCTTCCCTAGCTTAGCATTCACTGCTCAGTACACGTTTAAAGGTTTTGTTCTCAGAGGACATGATAATCGTTGGTAGGTGATAATGTTGATTGACCACAGTGAAACAGAAAACGGAGTCAAACATCACTGAGTAACAAGTGAATGTCCTCGCTCAGAAGGGGACAATATTTGGTTTGTCAAGTCACAGATGCATCCACTTCCTTTTCTGAGGGCCAAGCACTGAGCTGCAGCTGTTACTGCTGTTACAGAACTTACTGACTTGAAGGTGGAGAAAAGACAAATGTGTGTACAATGTGAGATGACTACATTCCACTTTATCTCTCAGTACAGACGTTCTCTCCTGATTATCTTTTTTTTATTTAAGCAAAAATGTAACTAATTATTGAAACTGGCAGGTAACTCCTATCTGGAAGATGCTTAATTTTTAAATTAGGTTTTCAAATTAGGTTAGCATAAAATAATACTTGTACTTGGTAAAATTTTTTTTAAAAAGATGGAAAGGTATAAAATGATAAGAAGAAGTCTCTCCATTTTTCTACCTTTGAATTCTCAGTCCCATTATTCAGGAGTAACACCTACTAATAAGTTGACATATATCTTTCCAAAAATATCTATGCATTTACATATATGTGTACATGCAATATACATATATACATGTGTGTATATGTGTGTGTATATATATATATATATAGTGCATGTGTCTTTTTTACACAAACTAGGATTACATACATATTTTGTTCTGCACCTTACTTTTTTCAACTGGAGATCTTTCCGTATTAGTACATACATAGATACACCTCATTCTTTTTCATGGATACAAAGTATTCTATTCTACTGTAAGCACGTATCGCAATACCTGCTTATTGACAGACATTACAAATAATGCTACAATTATATTTTTAGCAATTGTATATCTAATTATTCCTAGATAATATTCCTAGATAATAATCTAATAATTCCTAGAAGTGTATTGCTGTTTCAGAAGTTATGTGCATTTTCAAATTTGATAGATATTGCCCTTCCTACCAAAGATACCATATCAATTTCTTTCTTACCAACAGCGTAAGAGAGTGTTCATTTCCTCACATCGTCACCATCACTGGGTATTGTCAAACTGTTGATTCTCTTCTAATCTGATAGGTGAATATTATCTTACTGATTCCATACACAAGTCTTTAATTATGAAGAATACTGAGTGATTTTTCATATACTTATTAGCCTGGGTAATTATTTTTTTGAAAACGAATCTGGGTATTTTCCTGGATACATTAATATTTTTGCAGGCTCTCCCCCAGAAAGAAAAAGCTTTCTAAGGTGTGATGAAACATTGAGGCCAATGGGAACATATCCTTTTGCTTGTCAATATTATTTCATAGAGAAAAATAAGTAACAGTGGACTCGCATTCTCCATAAAAGTCAAGTGATAAAGGAGGCAAGAGAAAAAGAGGTAGTGGGATCATGAGTTCATCTCAAGGGTCCGAGATGAATGACAGCAGGTCTTCAAAGGGTCAGATGAAACTCTCCAGAGATGACACGCTGGGCATAATAGTCAACTTTGGGCTACAGTACGTGGAGTCTAGCATTTGCATGACACTCCACACGCAGAGCACGTACCTTAGAATCTGACATGCCACTTACCTATGTGGCCTTAGCAATTCTTCTTAACCCCTCTGACTCCCACTTTCTTCTCCAGTCAAACAGGAGTTGTAACACTCATTAACTAGCTCTTAAAGTTCTTATGACTATTAAATAAAATAATCACTATAAATAAAGTGCTCAATACAAACCTTGACGTGCAGCTTCTCAATAAAGGTGTTATTACTATGATGACGTAACACTTTCACCCACGACTCCATGCACATTCTATGGCTAATCTGAGACAAGAACTTCTTTGTTTCTAGTACCCTGAGCTTTGTGCAGCTCACAGAGTAAAAAACCGTGTTGACAAGTTCTATGAAATATGAAGTGGGACTAAACTAAACTCAAACTGTAGTAAATTTTAAGTTAGCCTCAAGGAGGAAATCCCCATGAGCAAGGTTCTTAAATCCTGAAAAAGGAGAGTTAAGGATTCCCTATTCCTTTTAAGTACGTGGTTCTCTACTAGCTGCTCATTACAGTCATCTGGGAAGCTTTTAAAAAATACTTATACCCAGGCCCTAGACCCAGAGATTTTGATGTAATAGGGGCTGGCTTTGATGTTTTTCAACATGCAGCCAAGCTTGAGAACCACCGTAAGGTAGAGCTGCCCAGTAGCTGGTAAATATTAGTGGAATGGTCCTCTACCTTGACTCAGTTAGAATCACCAAATGAGCTAAGCAAATACTGATGCTGGGTCTTATCCCCAGAGAATCTGACTTAATTGGTCTTGGGTGTAACCCAACAAATCATTTTAGAAATTTCTACATTTCCTGATCATTTTAGAAATCATCAGGATTTCTAAAACTCCCCGGTGACACTAATGTGTATCCCAGAGCAAGAGCTGCTATGAAAGCGTATAGATTTCAGAGCCTCATACACAGAAATGTTCTTCAGGAGCATTTTAATGGAGCCGAGGCATATTTATTTTTAACAAACACACCAGGTGTTTGTGATGTATGTATACAATTGAAGTGGAAGCTAAAAAGTGTTTATCCTTAGAAATCTCTTCTACAGCATCCTCTCTGGATCAACTTTAGTTGACAAGGATTTACCTATTGCATCAAATGGCTTTACCACGTCTGTACTAGTTGAGTTGATTTTTTTTTAATTCTTATATCAAACCGATGTCTTCTATGATTTTAACCAACCATTGACTCAGGCCCTTACACTTTCATATCCTGTCATCTTCTATGTGACAATCCTTGCAATGTTTGAAAACAGTAATCCTACTTCCCTTAGCCTTCTCATCTCGAGGCTAGAGATACCCCAGTTCCTTCAGCCCCAAAGAATAGGTGATTGGCTGCCAGATTTCCCACCTTCCTGTGTGTCCCACACTGTTCCTTTAGAAACAAGGATGAAAGTCAAACTACTACATTCTGTGGCCCTAATATTAAACCCTAAGATACCGAAAATAATAGAAATTCTACAGACTGAATAATGAGATGGTATTACAACATTAGGATCCCCTATTAACACCGTTCACTAAGTGACCTGTTGGATAACTAACACTTGGATAGCAGTAGAGTTTTCAAAGGACAGATTATTTTCTGAGATATTTTCAGAGTCCCCAAAGGACTCTGTTAACTACATATTGTTCTTATCATCCCTATTTTACTACAAATGTTCTAAGGATCAGACAAGTTCCAAGAGTTGGGTAGATTCACAACAGTTGTAGTCAGATGCCAACCCGCGATAATCTGATACCAAATCCCATGTGACTTCCTTTTGCTTTCCAGATAATTTCAAAGATAACTGGGTAAACCATACACTCTGAAAATGAAGGGTGATGACTGCTGTTGATGATTGCCTAGTAAAACCTGCAAATATTCTTTGTGAACCTGTGATTGATGGTAAAACCTCTGAAATAGTCGGGTGAATCTGCTTTGTAAATATTTGAAATAAGAAACCATAAATGGAGAGGGCAAGTTAGTAATTTACTAAGGGCTTTCTGTCCTCGATTGGCCATTGCACTGAGCTGTATTTAGTGAGATAACAACAGCCTCCCACTCTGTCCTCTTGGCAGGTGTGCCAAAGAACCTGAGTTACAATGGTGTGAAGGAGCTCGTTTTAGCGGTGGATGGGGTGGTGTCTGTGCACAGCTTGCACGTCTGGTCGCTAACAATGAACCAAGTGATTCTCTCAGCTCACGTTACTGCAGGTCAGTGAGTTTTGTAAACACCCTGGACGAAATTCAGTCCTTGTCCTGTAAAGTCCGTAGTTTCCCTCCTTTTGGTAGAGGAGCCCTTTTGTCTGTTGCCCCTGCCAAAACAACTGTAAAGTGTTTTGCGTGACCAAGGGCCTTTGAAAATCGTCCCCCTTGCCAGTGCCGTCGTGGCAACAGTGATACTTATGACAACCCTGGAGGCCGACTGCAGAGGGTTAGAGAGTAGAACAAAAGGCTAAAAGGCCACCCAAACTTCAAGGCCTTAAACTCTGTTTGACTTGATGTCCTATCGGTCAAATAAGAGGAAGAATTTAAGAAGAAATCTTCATTGAGTATCTTTGGTGTGTAAGATGCTTTGCCTATCACCAAAAAGAGAAAGATGGTCCCATCCTTAAGGTTCTAAAAAGTTAAAAGATACTCTAGTCAGAATTAATGGTGGTTCCTTTACTGAATGGTTAGAAATTCTGTAACCATGTGAGATAACTCTTAGGATTTGGGGTTTATCCCCAAAACTACTTTTTCAAGTAGAAGGTGATTTTGTTCGTGATACATCCTAGGGCTGAGAAAATGGGCACTGCCTCGGGAGACAGCTCAGGCTAAGGATGACATATTAGGCTTCTAAGAAATAACTCATGAAGTTACTTAGAGGCAGAGAACAGAAGAGTCATTTGAGGACTGTGCTTTCTCAGACATCCTCAGCTTTGCTGAGAAGCATGGATGGGGCTGCAGGGAATTTACAGCCTCTACTACACCAATATTTCACTGCAAACGGAAGAATCTAGTAAACAATCAGGTTACTACGGAGGGAACTTTACAGCCTCCTGATACCTTTGGGGACAAGAGAAAAGATGGCAGTGAGGTCTGCTGCTCTAAATGCTTCCTGGCTCTTGTCACTATCCTTGATATAAATTCTGATTAGCTATAAGGGTGGCAACCCAGAGAACCCAGGGAACTGGTGAGCAGGGCTGTATAAGAAATAATAGTTTTGACTTGGCTTTTTCATGGCTTATCTCCACTTTCATAGTCAGCTCCTAGGAGCGCCAGACTCCAGAGAGGCTGTGGGCGAGAAGAGTTCCCAGAGTGACGGGGTGCTTTGCAGCACTAGGATATCCCCTGTCTTGTCTGTGTGAATGTAGCTGATTGTCAGAGCCATCATGGTTCCTTCTGAGTGCACTGCCTGTGCCCCACCCCACCAGATCAAAGACAAAAGCTGGAGATGCGACGTCGCCCGTGTGTACAAATCAGTGCCAATCTCACTGTGATTCTTTATCAACAGCAGCCAGACGGGACAGCCAGGTGGTTCGGAGAGAAATTGCGAAAGCCCTCAGCAATAGCTTTCCTGTGCACTCACTCACCATTCAGATGGAACCTCTAGCCGACCAAGACCCCGATTGCCGTTTCTGTGAAGATCCCCTGGACTAGCTCAGTCGCACTGCCAGCTCCCCAAGTTCGATGGGCCACTACATGCTGCTCTGCAGTTCCTAAGAAACCAAAGGAAGAAGTTTGAGAAATTCATGATACAGTTCAATGCACGTTTTATCCTTCTTCATTTAGCTCCATCCTCCATGAATGAAAATGCGTTTAGATTCATCAGTCCATTGGATTATCAACCCATCTGTAGCTGTGTTCAATTCCAGGAATGTGTGTATAGATTATTCCCGACTCGGGGGTGGGGGGTGGGGCTGAAATAACAGCTGTTTGTAACCACAGGTGATAAAAAGTTCACCTCCTTTCAATAATGCAGCCCGAGGCTGAGTGGGTAAAGCTGAACTCACGAAAGTCCTATCAAGAATCAGCGTCAAGGAAGGAGTCACAGATTTTTTCCGAAACACGAAAAGCAAAACTGACAGGAGCCAAGTCAGGGGTAAAAGAGAATGTGGGGGTCTAGTACTCCCTTAGAGCTTGACTTTCCCCCTAAGCTGTGATATAATTGGGGGCATTATCTTTCTACTCCTTGTCAATATCACTATTCACTAAATGGGATAGAATTCCTCTCTTTATCTTGCTTGCATACTATGCTATGTCTGAAACTGCTGAATTATATTTTACTTCCCTGTATAAAAGGCGCCTGTACAAATGAAAAATGAGGAAACTGCTGCTTTTTGAGGGTTTTCATATGGTGTGGCCTAATAATAAAAGAAAACGAGGAGGCACAGAGAGGCAGAGTATTTATCCCAAGTCACATGGAAAATAATTTAGTCAAAGAATTAAGATAAGAGCTCCCAGGTCTTGAGTAATATCTATGGAGCACCAATTATTGTCCTAGTTGGCTCTTATCTTATACTGGGCTCTTTAGATATGTCCTCTTATTTCATTCTAATGATACCTTTAAAAAGTTCAAATTAATACCATCGTTGTATAGATATGGGTGTAAACGTTAGGTAAAGTAACCAATGTCATTTATTCATTCATTTAAAAATACTTTTCGATGCAGGCTATGGGCTGAGCATTGGTTAAACCAAGCTGACATGGCCTTTGCCCTCACAGAACTGTCTCCCCTATGTGGGGAGCCGGGCATTATACTAATAAACACCACCAAGAATGGACTACAAATAGCAGCAGGTGATATGAAAGAAGAGGCTGACTGAGATTGGGGGAGGTCAATGGAGGGCCTCTCTGAAGAAATGGCATCCAAGTTGAGACTTGAACGAAAAGACAGGTGATAGCCAAATGCATTGTAGAGGGAAGCACATTCTAGAAGAAGCCGGAGAATGAGTGGACACCCTGAAGAAAGAACTGGGTGCATTTGAGGAATTGAGGAAAGTCCCTGTGGCTGGAGGGTACTAAGTGAAGGATGAGTTAAAGAATATGAAGGACCAGAGCCCGAGGAATAAGCAAGTCCAAGTTAGAAAGTAGCTGAAACCAGATCTAACTTGGCCAAAATCCCATCTACACTTTCTCTTGGAACACTTTTTTTTTTTGGCTGTTTCTTTTTGACCAAGTAACCTGCATTGACAATCAACCATTATTTCAGAAGTGCCTGATAAAGACGAGCCTACATTCCTCCAAGAATGGGATGAATAAATTGCTGAGTTTAAAAGTAAAGGCACGGCAATGCTTCTGTAATGTATCCTGTCTTAGGTAGCACTAAACTTGTATCTTGTCTACCCAAAAGTCTGGCGAAAGAAAGAGGAAACCTAAACTAATGGAAGTGGTTGTAGACTGACCTACCAAAAGACCTTGCCCCCAGAGACCCTGAATTATACCAGTGACAATGGGGACATGAAAGGGAGAGAGGAGTGACATGGTGGAAACAGGGGACTCTGTGGTGGAGGAATGAATGTGAGAGGGAATTAGAAACCCTGGTGTGAGTCCCTTTCTGCTGCCTTCCAGATCTGTGACCTTCAGGGGCTACTCCATTTCTCTGAGCTTTAGATTCTTCATCTGAAGATGGGGATTATATTTTCATCAATGGGTTTCTGTTAGAATGACATGGGGTAATTTCTGTTAGAATTACATGGGATAATGTAAAGAACAAGGTTCCTGGGACTTCCCTGGTGGTCCAGTGGTTAAGACTCCGAGCTCCCAATGCAGGGGGCCTGGGTTCAATCCCTGGTCAGGGAACTAGATCGTGCGTGCCGCAACTAAGAAGCCCGTGTGCCGCAACTAAAAGATCCCACATGTGCCAACGAAGATCCCATGTGCTGCAACTAAGACCCGGTGCAGCCAAAGAAATAAATAAATATTAAAAACAAGAACACGGTTCTTTGTGTGGTAAAAAGTGAGTGCCCCATAGATATGCTTTCCAATCCAGGATTTCTCAACCTTGGCGTTATTGACATTTGGGGCTGGATCAACTCTTTGTTGTGGACGAACTGTTCCAACAACAACAGCAAAAAGTTGTTTCTGTGCATCATAGGATGTTTAGCAGCATCCCCGGGCTCTACCCATTAGCTACTACTAGCACTCTCCAACACACACACACACACACACACACACACACACACACACACACTTATAGACTAAAAGGGAAAATACAGCAGTTGAGTGGGGCATGGAGGTCTTGGCCCTCAGGATGGCTGCCTTTTGACAAGAAGCCAATGGGATGGGCTTCCCTGGTGGCGCAGTGGTTGAGAGTCTGCCTGCCGATGCAGGGGACACGGGTTCGTGCCCCGGTCCGGGAAGAGGCACAACAGTGAGAGGCCCGCGTACCACAAAAAAAAAAAAAAAAAAAAAAAAGAAGCCAATGGGATAAGAGGAAGTAATTTGAGGCTGCTCTTTACATTCCAGGTCCACTTCTGTTCACTTTCCAGATCCTCCAACAAGGGGACAGGAGTATTTAACATGATTTGTCTGAGACTAGGACGTTCTTTGGGCTGTGGTTTTCTCCTAGACAGGGTTACTGTGTCTCAGAGCCAGGGACACATGATCTCGTTTTTCCTCTCCTTGCCTCATGGTAAATAAACCCAGGCACACAGTATGTCTCCTTGGTCCAGGCCAGGCATGCTTCTCTTCTTTTCTTTTCCAACTCCCCTGAGCAGAGAGCTGAGTGGGTAAGTTAGGCCAAGGCCTTTTGTGCAGATCTGGCCATCCATCTTTCCTTCCCACCCCGTCTTTGCACAGGGGGAATTGAATGTGCTGGTCTCAAGATTTAGATTTAAGTAGTAGGAAGGAAATGGAAGGCTCACTTCAGACTCCAGCTGGAGCACTGTGTTCTGAATGTGGAAACATTTCACTGGGTTATTGGATCTTGCCTCAGATATTAAGGACGCACTATTTTGATTTGCATTCTTCTATTATTCTTTGTGTGGCTCTCACCTGTGGAGAGTCAAATAAAGATGTGCAGGCCTCGGTGGGTCTGGTTTGGAACCTGAACTTCTGTAGTTTTTAACATACCCGGAGATGATTCTAAAGAACAGCTGGAGTCTAGAAGAACCTCAGCCAAAGGAGGTCACTAAGTGGGGGATTCAGACACATACCCAGATACCTATAATAATTTCTCAAGTTACAGCCATGTGGATGGGGTACGAAGGGAGCATAGAGTGGTGGGGACTGCAGTGTGGACATGGCCACTGAGACTTCATGCCATTGAGCTGACAGCCATGCTAGACTTTGAATTATATATGGAGGTCCTCCAGGCAGATGAATAAAAGGGCATTTGAGACCAAGGGAAGACTATGTGTAAGTCATGCTTGTGTTTCTCTGCTGGTTTTTAATTTGAAAAGCAGAATATATGTGGCAAAGAAAACGACCAACTCTGTGATGTTTAAAACGATGTAATTTTTGCTACTTTGTCATTATTAATATTGAGAAGAACAGGAGTTCTGCCTTTGATGATTTTTATGTCATTGTCAGCATCTAGCAGGGTGCTGGAAACCCAGCAGGCGTTAATAATTGCTGAGGCAATGACTCTGGGGCTATATGTGGGCCTTGTCATTATTTTTCATTTACATTTGTATTTTTCTGAAACTTTGAGGGCCAAGAAAACATTGACTTCGACTGAGGAGGTCACATCTGTGCCATCTCTGCAAATCAATCAGCACCGCTGAAAGAGCTACTTAGCAATCTGCTGACGGCTCGCCCTCCTCAGTGGAGACAAACAGACATGTCCCACACCTCAGGAAGCACGCTTAGGCAACCAGAATGAGGGGCACTCAGGTTCCTAGTGGCTCCTGCCTCAGCTGGTTCTCGGAACAGAAGGGACGGTTCACGCCAACTCACGTCTCCTGTCTGAAGGGCCACTGAATGGTTTCGCTTTTCTATATTTTGTACAGGACAGAGTTCTAAAGGACAGATGATCCGGCAAACACACAAGTTCTAGTGGCATTGTCTGCTCTGCTTTTTTTTGAAATCGTGTTAATCTTCGATTTTATGTCAGAAACACATTGAATGCCAGGTAATCATAAGGGAGATGGACTTGTACGTCAACCAAAAGAATAGCCCATGGCTCCAAGCCATTTCTACTATGCCCCTGAAACTCTACTTCTTTAGTTGACTAGATTGAAAACTCTGGATGGTAGATGTTTTTGTGTTAAAGTCAAGACAATCTGCAATGGGGATTTTAAGGATTTGAGATGAAAGAACAGCTGCCACCAAAGGACTTCATGTGCCAGACATCACTGTTGAAGGTCTGTTGCTCCCTTTTCCCCCTCCTTGGCATGGTCAGAACTCCAGGCCATTGAAGTTACTGGAATAGTGAATTCTTTACTTCGTGGCATTGTACTCTCTCTGGCTATTGAAACATTAATGATCTTTCATGACTTTCAAAGCAACATGCTTTATTCAGCAGAATACTAAAATCAGGCCAATTGTACTGCTGCCCCCCTCCATCCTTAATATGCTTCACTGTCATCCAGTACCCGGTCAAGATTTATCTAGGACTCTATGGTGATGTTAGGGCCCATAAAAGAAATTTATGGGTTCCATATGTTTGGTTAGAGATGGAAAATGGGAATGTTGAAGGACATGAAGGAAAGAATGCTTATCCTTTGAACAGCTGTTCTGTCAACTGCCTGAGCTTGAATCTTAGTTCTTCCCTTTTTAGCTCTGTGACCTCAAGCTAGTTACTTAAAGACTCTGTCCCTGTTTCTGATCAGCAAAACTTCCCTATTCAGAGGCATGAGAATTTAATAAATGAGGACACTTAAGGAAGTTACATTTGTGCATAGCAGGTAGTTAGCACTCAGTAAATCTTAACTGTTATTTACTGTTATGTACAAAATGAGTATGTATGCATGTGTGCACAGAGATTTTTTTAACATCTTTATTGGAGTGTAATTGCTTTACAATGGTGTGTTAGTTTCTGTTTCATAACGAAGTGAATCAGCTATACATATATCCCCGTATCTCCTATATCATGCCAACTTTTAAAAGGTTTTGAGTCATCAACACACTCCCACAAGAGAATGGCCAAATTATTGGTGAGAATTAAACAGGGCTTTCTCTCACAGGGAGCGACTGAGGCTTGCTGAGATGAAGCCTTGTCTGAGAGAGTGTTACCTAGTAAGGGAGTCCTGGATTCATTAAAATAGTTAAGTCCCTTTCTGACATGCTTTGAAAACTTCTACTTTTATCTTTGAAATAAAAGCTGAATGAGTCACTCAAAGTGCGTTTGTTAGCGAAGTCTAACTGTCCAGTTCAATGAAGGCAGAGTCACAGACCCCCTAGACCTTGTAACCTGTTCCTGTGAAACATCACTTCCTTGGTTTCTTGGTGTCTCTTTCTCTCATGGAGTTGAGACTTGCTCTAACCAGGTGCATTTCCTTCTGCTGGCCTCTAAATTGTCATTGCCATATTCAGATCATTTACTTACCTGTTAAATTTTGCAAGCCGACAAAGGCCTTTAGCACTCTGGTGTCAAAAAAAAGTGCTCCTGGGCATATACTTTTTATAGATTCTTGGAGAATGCTGCTCTCCTGCGCCATCCCCACCCAATGAAACGGAAGCCAGAGAACCCAGCAAAGAGACAGACCTCATTTTCTGCAATTAGCTTTCAAGTACCTTAAGGAAATGATTTTCTCAGCTCATCTCCCTGTACTCCCTGTTCGGGATCACAGGGCAAACTGCTTAGATGACTAATTACAGAAATCATTAAAGGCACCAAGCAAATGCTGTCTTTGAATACCCACCTCCCCAGTTTTACAAGTCCTGCTTGGCCTGAAAGTGATGAAACCACTTAATAGTCCAGCGCAGGCGGATGTTAAAAAACGGTGACCATATGTGGTTCAGTTTCCTAACTTTCAGATTTCACACTTCATGTTTGTCATTCTGTTACTGGGCATCTGTTTAAATTCTATTTTAAAATGTTAATATATGTTTAAAACAAAATGAGGAAAAAGAGAATTTGGGTTAAGTCATCATCTTTTGATCACTAAAATCATGACAGAAAATGTTTCTCATGACGCCCATCCGGACTGTATTGAGAATACGCACATCCACTCTCAGTCTTTTATTGGAGGGAAGAACCCGTTTGAGGAGCAGATTAGTCTAAGAGAGATCAAAAGTGACCTAAGAATCAGAGGCACTTCTGAAATCGTCCTGGTCATTGCTACGAAGCCCCAGTGGGGGAAGAGGATGGTGGTCAGAGGCTACGGTAGCCCTTGACAGTTGTAAAAAATCAAACACACTTGTGCTTCTTCAACCATAAAGGCCAGGAAGTGATGAGAGATGTCAAACTGAATTGCACCCTTTTCAGGTATGTCAAGCAAGACCCAGGAGATAAGGTATCAATATAATTGCCCTATATTTCCTTTCTTCAAAGGGGTACCCATTTGCTGCAAACATAATTGTCCTATTTGCAGCCATTAAAACCACGTGGTTGATGTACACAGTCCAACGGCACCGTCACATGCTATTTCCCTAGACCTGTCGAGTCTAGGAGTGTTTTGGGGTACTACAGAAGAAGAAAGGGTGCCAGCTGCACTGAAGATACTATAAACCATGGTGAGTTAACCTGTACAATGGAATCAGCTTCAGATGTGACCTTGGGGTCTTCTTTGAAGTTGAACCGAATTCTTCAAATGGGATTCAGCAGGAACTTCATAGACCAATACCCTGTTTCTTTTCCATCCCCTCCCCTATTTTTTTTTTTTTTACAGAGATGAATAGGGGATTTTCTTTGGCCTCTATATGGGATTTATCAACAAGAATTTCTTTTACTGTCCCGTTCTCCACTCCAAATGTGTCTCTGACATGGCAGAAGCCACAACCAGAAACATATGAGTGCTCTGTGTTGACGTTTCATTAGAGCAATACCTTCTATGAGTAATTAATAGCCCAGAAAGGTGAGGCCTCCTTTTCTGGTTTCCACTTTCTCACAGAGTTCAGCACCTTGTATGAATCTGGATGAGGAAAGGACAGCTCAGATTTCCCTGGCTCAGTAAGCCCTGAATTCATAAATAAGAAGCAGGTTCTTCTTCCATTCAATCTCTAATCCTTTATAAACAGAAAACCACGGAGAAGGTTTTTCAGGATCTTAGATGAGATCATCTACCCAAAGTTATCTACAGATTCAATGTAACTAATATCAAAATTCCATCGCAATTTATCACAGAAATAGAAAAAGCAATCTTAAAATTCATATGGAAGCACAAAAGAGCCTAAAGAGCCAAACTAATCTCGAGCAAAACAGAGCTGTAGGCATTACGCTTCCTGATTTCAAAATATATCGCAAAGCAACAGGAATCAACAGTATGGTACTGGCATAAAAACAGACATTTGACCAATGCAATAGAATAGAGACCCCCGAAATAAATCCATGCATTTATGGTCAACTGATCTTCGGTAAGGTACCAAGAACACACAATTTGGAAAGGATAGTCTCTTTAATGATATTGGGGAAACTGTGCCTTTATCTCACAGTGTGTACAAAAATCAACTCAAAATGGATTACAGACTTAGAGGTAAGACCAGAAATTGTAAAACAACTTGAAGAAAACATAGGGAAAAGGCTTGACATTGGTTTGGGCAATAACTTTTTTGGATATAACCTCAAAAGGAGTTATAATGCAAATCTGTAGGACCTGACAATATTTGGAAGGTATTTAAAGCAAATTGCATTGAGATAATGCATCTAAAATGCTTAGCCTGTTAAGCTAAAAAAGTGCCTGTTTTGCTAGGGCGCTAGCCCAGATAATAAGGTAAGTGTAAATTACTTTCCTATTGTGCACAGAAATAGAATAAACTGGCAAAGTGGAGATATGCGGTGGAGAATGGGATGTGGTAGAGAGAAGGGTAAGAGGTTGAGGATAATAGAGTAAAACTGATTCATAAGTTACACATATCCTGGATGGAGGACATCAAAATAATGTAATGCAAGTGTAATAAAAGACGGCTGTTTCCCTCCATTCTTAGCAAAGTCAAATAGAAATTGGGGTATTTTAAATACTAATGCCAATGTAGGGCAGAATTTAAGTCACCTAAAGCTGCCTTTGCTTTTTCATCCACTTGTTTATTTAATGAGATTTTAAGGGTTAATACGTGCCAGGCTCTGTGACTGACAAGGGGATCCAGGAGTGATGATGATACTCACATTCCAGTAGGGGATATGGACAATAAAGAAATAAACAAAGACCTAAATAAGACATTTTTCAGATAGGGGTAAGTAGTAAGAAGATGAAAGCAGATGATATGGTAATGACTGGTGTGGGCTAGAGGGGGGCAGTTATCTATACAGGGTGATCATGTAGGTCCTTTATGAGTAGATGGCATCTGGGCTGAGCCCGGATGTTAGGAAGGAGCCAGCCATGCAAAATGGTGGAGGAAAGGGGAGGGCAGCATGTGCAAAGGCCCGAGGCAGGAAGGACTTGGCATGTTTGAAGAAAAGAAGTCAGTGCGTCTGAGCATATGAGCAAGGCCAGGGAAAGAGGGACATGCTGGGCTGGGCTGTCAAGGAACAAAGCTGGAATTTTAGAAAATGCAAAGATCTCCACTGGATGGAAAGGGGAACTGCACCAGAAACTTGGTCTGCTACGGCTCTGTAGCTTTGCGCTTTGTGTTTTTGCAAAATACATTTTCAGACAAATTCATCAAAGATTTACCAAGTATCAAAAAATCCTTTGTAAAGAAATGCTCCATTTTTACACACACACACACACACACACACACACGGAGAACGTGAAACACTACACTCAGGGAAACACCCCCCATGATCAGTGCAAGGAGAATCATCAGGTGGAAGGGGGAGACAGGATGACTAGATGACCAGTAAAACTCCACGCTCCTGGGATGCAGCTCTCCTTTGGAGCTTTTCTCCTATCTGCCTTCACAAACATTTAAACAAGATTATGATAAAATAAACCCAAAAATGGTTTTCTTTTTCTCTTTGTTTTGTTTTGTTTTGTTTTGGCTTTTAAGGCATGAATTCCTCCTCTGGGTCTGTAGGAGCTGTCCCTTTCCTTCATGCAGCCACCAAGGAGAAGGCATGATATCCAGACAATCCCCACCATTGACTCTAAGGCCCATATCTTATCCATACCTGATCTGGGACAATCTTGGCCTTTCTCCAGAGAAGCTATTTTAAAGTTTATTATTTACAAACCTTGTTGCCTTTTAAACAATTACATTCTGAACATATACATCATACACAGGGTTAAATGCTAGACTGCTCAGTTGAAGTCATCTGGCCTGATTTCACCTTCCAGCTTCATCTACGATCACTGTTCACAAGTATCCTATACTGAGAGTCTCCCCTGTTCACAAGCAGGCTTTCACAGTTCACGGCTCTATGCTTTGGCTCATTTCCCTTCCTGAGCTGCCCTCTCTTCCTTCTTCCCCCTCCCCAAAAATCGCATAGTCTACAGATTTCCAGTTATAAGACAAGTAAGTTCTGGGGATGAAATGTACAGTAGGGTGACTATAGTTAACAATACTGTATTGTATATTTGAAAACTGCTAGAAGAGTAGATCTTAAAAGTTCTCATTACAAGAAAATGTGACTATGTTGATGTTAGCTAAACTCATTATGGTGATCATTTTGCGACATATACATATATCAAATCATTATGTTATACACCTTAAACTTATAAAATATGGTATGTCAATTACACCTCAATAAAACTGGAAGAAAACCACCACAACAAAAACTCTCCTATCCAGCCTCCAAAGTCTTGCCAAAGATTGACTCTGAAGATTTTCCGTCTTCCTCTTTCAGAAGTTAGTTCCTCCATCTTCCTTGTTTATTCAACACTTTGTAGGAACTTATTACATTCCACAAAAAATATTTATTTACATCAATATTTAAATTTTGACTTTCCCAGTTAGATTTTGAGCCCCTCAAAAGCAGTGATCTTTATCTTATTTGGCTTTTTATCCTCCCCTAGAAACTGTCATTGTACTTAGCATCTAAGTAATCGTGGGATAGCTTGTCAAATGAATGATAATGGAATATATCAACTTCTGAAACATAGGAGCAGCTCATGATCTCTGATCAAGCCCTTAAGGAAGTGCAGTGCAGGGAGATGAGAATAGGTGATAGGAAGTGTAACAGGACAGGTGTCAACACAGCCAGTTCTGTCCTTGTAAATTAATCACAGCTAACTCTGGAGTTCTGTCTCCCCACAAGTAAAATGGGAATAAGAATCTCCCTTCCGTTGTTACAGAGACCAAATGGGATAGCATAGGTGAAAGCACTTTATGAACTGTAAACCATCATATAATCAGCAGATATTATTATTAACTGCAGTGGTTACTGCATGGCACTCTGTTGTAGAAATTATACAACAGATTTGCCTGTGTCCACAAGAATATAGCTGCCTCCCCTCCCCAACCTTCAACTACCGAAAACATAGACACTCACATACACACTTTTTGCTTGTCTGAGTTGTGGAGAATCGCTTATTGAGAGCTTCCTGCAAGACTACTTGACTGAGGGGCTGCAAACACAAATCCATGGAGGCTGAGAAATAATTCTTCTGGTAGTAACTGTTGTTCTCATTTCAGCAAACATTGACCGAGCAGCTTTATACGCCTGGCACCGTATCTGGGGAACTAAAGGTAATTCAATGGAAAATAAGGCAGAGTCATCTCAAGTCCCCCTGCCCCTGCCCCAGCACTGCAGGCCAACTTCATAATACAGGGTTTTAATATAAAGGTCCTGCTTAACTTTTTGTGAGCATGTTGGCACAATTAGACTTCTCTGAATGCCATTTACCTGGCTGAAGCAGGTAATGAAGTAAAGAGAGCAACTACAGGATGCATTTTGTGACTTAGAATAGAATCTTATCACTAATAAACATGATAGAGGAGACAGCTTCTGTACTACTGTTATGTTGGAATTCAGGACACCCTTGGCCTTCAGACAATTTTTAGAAGTGTTGGAAGTCGAGGGCTGGGTGGTTCTAGAAGGTACAATTGGTTCAAAAAAGCTTGACCACTTTCCTAACAAGAAAAGGAATCTGGTATCTGTTCCAGGAGAAGTATTATTGGAGTGACAAAGCCATAAACCGCCAAACGCGTCTCTTAAAGTGAGAGTTTGGCAGTGGTGTTTATTCAAATTAGGGGTTTGCTTTATTATAAAGGAAGAGTCTCTGTTTTCCAGTGGATCAATCCAGCTGACAGGAGTGAGATGAGGCAGAAGAAAACTCAGCCTCCTGATTGATGTGCGCATCTATATATCACATACCTCTTTAGGAGGAATTAGCGTCTTAGACAGGAGGGCTGGGGGAATGTTAATGTTAAGTTGATTAGAAGCCAAATAACTTGGCTTAGTCAGAGCCCCTACAGGTTTCCTGAGAGCCCTGACTGCACTGGTCCAGATGGTCTTTTTTGGCTATGCTACCCTCAACCACACATCCAGCCAGCTTCATGCTCCCAGCTCAACTCAGAGCAGGAGAGGCTGCCCCTACCTCCTCCTGTGCCCCACAAATGCTGCACCATCTCAGTGCTCAGTCAATATTAAATAATCAAAATAGCAATAACAGCCCAAACTTGGCATATCCCTTCAAAAGTCTTGGACAGGGGACAGGAGATACTGAATTGACGGCTGGAAGGAGAGAATAGGGTCCAACCTTTTCCTCATTATAAAGGATAATCTTAATAGTGATATATTGTTGATATAACATCGATAATGACATTGATAGGGCCTGGCAAGGTGTCAGGTACTGGGCTAAGAAATTAAATACATTTTCTTATTTGACCCTCAACCAAATTTCATGATGTATGTATGATAACCTCCACGTTACAGATGGGAAACAGTCCAAACTGTATAAGTGACCTTTCCAAACCTAACATGTAATAGAACTAAGATGCAAACCCAGGTTTGTGACATTCCAAAACACATGCTCTAAAACTTTACTTTATAACCCTCCCCCCGCCCCAGCTCATTATGGCTACAGGAATAACATGAAAAATGACTTGAAGGTCAAGAGGGGCCTTCAATTCCCTCATTTGTCACCAAAGGAGAAACATTTCTCAGTGAGGTAACGAGATGGGGGCTGAAGTGAGCAGACTAGAAGCGAAGAAAGTCAAGTGATGCTATTTTTTTTTTTTTTTTTTTTTTTATTTTTTTGCATTCTGTCTCTTGGACCCACTACCCCGAGGAGTGGTGAATTTTGCCTCATTTGAGAAAGGCAATTATACTAATCATAATGGCGATGATGATGACCACATAGCTTCAGAGAAAATTTTCTCAACTGTCGAATAATACTCAAAAGATTATCAAGGTCCATTAGCTATAGAATTATAAATGCAACTCACACATGCAATATCCTGAGAACACTGAATGTCCTAAGAAACCAGCTGATCTTGAATATGCTTCAACTTTTCTACTTAAAGAATGAGGAACTAGAATTTTGTTTATGTACATATGTATATACATATATGTATTTGGATATAAATATATACGTATAATGTTTCAGTGAGATGGGTGGGAAATTGTGTTTGTGTGAATATATTACTTATTTAAAAATAAACTTTGAAAACCAGTCACTCTCAATAGTTTGAAGTGCTAAATTAAAATACGCTTACATCTGTAGAGTTCTACATCTATAGTCTGTTGACTATCCGTATACAAAAATACACAAAACAAAATTAAATGATTAGCTTTCTCTACTATTATATTCCCCTTGTTTCTCATACTCAGGGATTGGGTGGGACAGAGTTTTACCTAGAATTTCAGAAAAGGCACATTTGCCTGTGAGAGAGATTATCACTGCTCTATCGCACAGTTCATTTTGGGGAAAAGAAAAGCTCAAAACTTTCAATATTTTCTAGCCTTCATTAAAGATTGGGTACAGTTGCTAAATGATTCACCATCACCCAAGGGCCCAAGATCTGGGTTTGACCTTGAGCATCTCACATTAAAATTATTAGACTGTGATAGGAGTAGAATGCAGGATGGTTGCACAGCTGAGAGAGGAAAGCTCTGAGTGAAAAAGATCTTATTAATCCAAGGTCTGCGATAAGGCGGGGAATGTAGGGAAGGTATATGACAGTTTGATGGAAGTTGCTGAAATATGGACTCTACCTCCCATCTTTGCAGAGCCTCTTAAGTGCAAAATGTCTAATAGGCGCAGGAAGTACTTGTGCTAGTGATGGTTGCATTTGTCAAAAGGCCTCCTGCAGCTGTATGTACCCAAGGCAAATAGATGACCAGTGATTTCTTGAAATCTTAGTCTACTCTTGTTCACTCATGTATCCCACTGATATGACTGGTGAACGGAACACGCTTACCAATGACTCCCCTCTGAAACACAAAGCTAATCATTAGAGGCCGTGTCAGGTAACAATTCAGCTGGGCTCTAGAGCTAGACTGCCTTGGTGTGAATCCAAGTTCTCTCTGAAATTTTCTAAGGCTGAGCTTCCCCAGGTATAAAAGAGGGAAGATCAGATTTCCACCTGTAGAGTTAACGTATATAAAGTGTCCTTAGAATAAAGTCCTATGTCAATCATAGAATAAACTATGGCTGCCAATGCCCTCCATGACCCATATCTTCGGCCTCAACTGGCACCTCTTTTCTTTCCCTCTCTCCAGCCATATTTCTACTCATCCCAGCTTTCTCCTTCAGGGACTTTGCATATTCTATTCCTTTGCCTGGAAGATTCCTACCTTCTTTCTTACAAAAAAGGGCTAAATTCTCATCCAAGTCTTGATTTAAATGACACACAATTAGGCCTGGTATAGATCCCCCACACTACATTACCATGGCATCCTGAACCTCTCCTTTGCAGCAGTAATCACATCCATAATTAAACTTAGACTTTTAAAATGTCTGTCTCCTGCCACCCTATGTTGACTGTAAGTATACACCAGTGACGAACACAGTATCTGACATTTAATAGAGGCTTGAGAAATATGTATTGGCTGAATAAATGCTATTTGGCTGTGGTTGGTATTATGCAATAATAAATATGGTTCCCAGTTTATCAATATGGGCCTGTTGTACAAGTCTTTGGAGAAAGTTTTTGAGATTATAGATAGCCTTTACTACATACATTTGGTGATAGTTTCATCGGTGTACACTTATCTCCCAACTCACCAGGTCGTATCCATTAAATATGTAAAGCTATTCGTTATGTCAACCATAACTCAAGAACGTGGTTCTTAAAAATTCAACTCCAATGCTTCTAACATGCTTTATAGGTCCCAGTAGTTGTTTACGTGTCGAACTCCCCAGTAGATTCTATAGTCTTCAAAGACAGAAGCCAGTGGTGGAAACATACTGAATCTAACATCAAGTATGCAAAAGGTATTTAATGAAAAAGAATAAAAGGGTTGGTTATGCTTTGTTCTACACAGCCACCTGGCCTAGTGAACAACCATCACAGCTATGAATGCATGTCTAATATGCAGGATCTCAATTAGAAGTTGACACTTTGGGGGTGTTGTGACTTACAATTGTCTGAGTGCTGATAGCGCCCAAGGCGGACAGTGTGGCACCCGACCTACCTACGCCACATTCCCGATAAGCAGCCATGGCTGCTGTGGCATGTCACCTGTCGCTTTGTTCTGCTCCTTTGCCCTAGTAGCTGTGAAAATGCTTTCCACTCAGAGTCAGCCTGGCTCAAGTTTCCACACACTCCAATGTGTCTTTCTCCCCAGGAGTGATCTATGCTCCATTATGGGGCTTCCTGCCAGGTGTGTGGCTCTCCTTTATCCGTGTTCGGCCTGCCCTTGTGTCCTTTCTGTTCCCTATGCGCCACAGCTTGAGCATCTTTAGGTAAAGCCGCCAATCATCTAGGTTCAGTATGTCAGCCTAGCACTTGCGCAAATGCAAATTAGCATGATTTTTGTCTCTCTAGGAACAACACAGAGAAGGAGTTAAGAGCGTGAGATGAACCTGGGTTTGATCTTGCCTCTGCCATGTGTTAGCTCTATGGTTTTGAAAAATCAGAGCCAGTTTCTTCGGCTTTTAAAAGAGCTATCTTACGGCTTGTCAAAAGCATTTAGTGAGACAATGTGTATAAAGGGATCAAGATGGTGGTGAATGTCATTACTACTATTACTATTATTATTACCCTTACTACTATTATTACTACTACTACTACCACCACTACTATTACTATGTACTATGATTATTATTATTTCAGGTTAATCCTGAGCTGATTGGATTTCACTGATTGATACGACATATGGCAGGTGTCCAGAGACCATTGTCCTACAGTTCAAAGTACCCTAAAATATCTGAATAGATGGTTCTGTACTCCTTAGGGAAGCCTTCAGGCAATTCCTCAGAATCTTCATGCTGATGGAAGTGCTGTGGTTCAAATAACGTTGAAAGGAAGAAGGGCAGATAAAAAGTGAGGACAGATGAAAGACTTGTAAATTGAAAGTTATACTTGAGAATAACACGGAAGCCCTTGCTATCTATTTTGCAAATTACTTTGCTTTTTAAATTTCCAAAAAGCTTAGCTCCACGAACTAGCAAGCCAGCAGAAAGCAAGATTTTGGTGAATTTCTTATGGATACTGCAATTTCTTAAGTATATAAACACACATATGATATATCCTTCTGTACAAATATCAATATATAGGCTCCTATATGGGGGTTGATTTTTAAAATTATCATTTGTTAGCACTAGACAACTTTGCCCCAAGGCTATTGGGGCCAGCGGAGAACAGAGACAGAGGCATGGTGGCCTTCTTTACATGTGATTGTTACCCTCCCCTCCTGTCAACTCCCGACTTGTAGTTTTCAAATGGGGGACTTTCCTCTTGGTGACAGGGTAGGTCCAAGCAGAACTTTAGGCCCCTAGGCAAAAGAGCCACTAGTAAGGGTGTTTCTTGTGGAATTTCAAGATAGAGAGGCACATCGAGAATTTTCCATCTTGGATGGCTTGTTTGAAGTTTTAATCTGCTCAGTTGGGCATGAGTGTGATGGTAAAGTGACTGGTTCAAGTGCTGAACACCTATTCCAGATGTGAGACTCAGGTTAGGGTCAGCTTTACCTTATCAACCTGTGGGGCTTCCCTGCTAACCTTCCCACCATCATGCTGATTTGTACTGAAGCTTACAGGTAACTTTTAAGTCAGGTTGTACTGTTTTAAGCACTCTTGTTCAACACAGTAGTACTTGGAGGCTAGGAGCTGTTGGTTTGGTTGAGAAGTTCTCTCTCTTAAGGGCCCTGGCAGTCTGATCTACTGTGCTTCATCTGAATCTTGCTTAACACAATCAGGATGCCCCACTCCGCGATCTAATAAAGTGTGAGCCTTAGGGATTTGTTAAGTCCCATTCTGAAAAGTCACTCTGAAAGTCAAAATAAGCTAAAGTGTTTCAATCTCTAAATAAAAGATGGTTGTAAAGATTTCCAGTATACAAAAGGATAACATTACCAACTGTAGCACCTATCGATGGTTTATGATAACCATGCCCTTTGCAATGAATCTGTTCCAACTCATCTGTGAAGAGGTGGAGTCTCTTCCCCCAGTCCTTGAAACTGGATTGACCCTATGACTTGATTTAGTCAACAGAATGTCCTGGAAATGTAGAAATGCTAGTTCCAAGTTTAGGCCTTAAAAGGTCTTGTGGATTTCTGCTCTCTTTCTTCTTCCTTTCCCCAGGCTAGTCTTTTAGAGGATGAGACACACGGAGCAGAACAGCCAACCTGGTTATCTCAGTGAAGCACTGATCACGTTAGAGCGGCCATTCTAGATCAGAGGTCACCGACAACCTACCAGGTAACTGCAGACTCAGGGTGAGGCCAACCACCATCAGCCAAGCCCAGAAAGAAATTCCCAGATGATCCATAAACTTGTGAGAAATAGTAATGCTTCTTTCGAGCTACTAAGTCTTCTTTATAGCATTATTGTGGCAATATTAATATATACAAGTGTATAGAAATTTGGAGAAGGAGCTATGAACAAGATAGAAAATATAATTGTCAGTGGGGTAGCTGATCATCAAAACCCTGTAATTTTCTACTATGTTGAATGTAAAACGAGAGAGGAATGTGGGTACCAATAACTAAAATTACTTTTAAGTCCTACCACTTTCAAAAATGGGCTACTTGGAATATGATCCAACAATTCCATTCCTGGGTGTAAACCCAAAGAAAATGAAAACACTAATTCCAAAAGATACATGCACCCCAAAGTTCATATTGACATTATTTACAACAGCCAAGATATGGAAGCAACCTAATTGTCCATCAACAGATAAATGGATAAAGAAGATGTGGTACATATATACAATGGAATATTACTCAGCTATAAAAAAGAATGAAATTTTGCCATTTGCAACAACATGGATGGACCTGGAGGGTACTATGCTTAGTGAAATAAGTCAGACAGAGAAAGACAAATGCTTTGTTATCATTTATATGTGGAAACTAAAAAAATGAAACAAATGACTATAACAAAACAGAAAGAGACTCACAGATATAGAGAACAAACTAGTGGTTACCAGTGGGGAGAAAGAAGGGGGAGGGGCAATATAGGAGTAGGGGTTGAAGAGGTACAAACTATCATGTACTGTATAAAATAAGCTACAGCGACTTCCCTGGTGATGCAGTGGTTAAGAATCCACCTGCCAATGCAAGGGACACAGGTTCAATCCCTGGTCCGCAGAACAACCAAGGAAGATCCCACATACCGCAGAACAACCAAGCCCATGTGCCACAACTACTGAGCCTGCGTGTCGCAACTACTGAAGCCCATGCGTCTAGAGCCCGTGCTCCACAAAAGAGAAGCCACTGCAACGAGAAGTCCGCGCATCGCAACGAAGAGTAGCCCCCACTCGCGGCTAGAGAAAGCCCGCATGCAGCAACGAAGACCCAACATAGCCAAAAATAAATAAATAAAATAAAGTAAGCTGCAAGAATATATTATACAGCACAGGAAATAGAGCCAACATTTTATAATAACTATAAATGGAGTATAACCTTTAAAAAACGTGAATCACTATATTGTACACCTCTAACGTATAACATTGCATATCAATTATATTTCAATGAAATAAATGAATAAGTAAATAAGCTATAAGAATAGATTGTACAATACAGGAAACACAGTCAATATTTTATAATAACTTTGAATGAAGTATAATCTATAAAAATATTGAATTACTATGTTGTACTCCTGAAACTAACAATATTGTAAATTATACTTCAATTTAAAAAATTACACAGGATACGTTATAATACTAAGGAAAGTGAAAATATGACATGAAATTGCACATACAGTGTGCTCCTAATGGTGTAAAAATATGTAATATAATTAGTAAATTTTTACTGATTGCTAAAAAAATAATAATAAAATTAAGATGGGCTACTTGGAGAAGCAATGTCTAATGCGTGCTCCATTCTGTGATCCTCAGAATTGTCTACGATTTGGTGTATGTACCTGCCCACTGTACAAAACTCAGACACTCTCAAAAACGTTCATGCTAGAGCACAGGCCATGAGGGTCTCATGGGGAATTTAATGCGTGTTTGACCAACTTCTCAGAGGGATACAAGATTCTGATGACTGAGAAGTTACTTTCTTGGAAGTCAGAGATTTCTGATACAGTGGAACACTCTTCACATATAAAATAAACACCAAAGAAGTTATTTATTTATTATAAATTCAATAAAACACGGTTAAAACCATTTCAAACCAAGATGGGGAAACAGAAGCTGCTACACACTGGATTAAGCCCACTGGGGTCTGGAGTCATTACAGCTTGGCAGTAATCCCAAAGCAAGCTCTAGACTCCCCACCCCACCATCATAACTAGGGAGATTCAGGCCTCCACTTTGCCCCTTGTCTCACAAATCCCACTTGGAGGCTTTCTGTGCCAGGGGTTGAGGACAAATG